>NC_137815.1:15911752-15941752 GCF_963921795.1 Nannobrachium achirus | reverse complement strand
AGTCATTTTTTTTCTGGTTTTCGGATTTTTTTTATTTTCCCCCAAACATTTCTAGCTTGCTCTCATGCGCACATTATTGATCCTTTTAACATCAGAATCGCAATGTTCGTAGAGCCACTCACCGAGCCACTCCCCGAGCAAAGACTTTGTGTTTTCAACTTTTCGTGTTTCCGGGAGAGCGATCAGTTCGTACACTTGCGCTCCCTATTCAAACCAATGGATATGGCCCATATCTTGAACAAACAGTTCTACAGCTCAGAAGCAAAGGTGCTCCTTATTAACTTTAACTAGAAAAGCAGTTCCTGCAGAAACTGCGTGGGCTCGCTCGAAACAGTTATGAAGTAATAGTAGAAAATGCATTTAAGCGCAAGGGTGTAAAAAAAAGTTTTTTGAAAAAAAAAAGTTTTTTGAAAAAAAAAGTTTTTTGAAAAAAAAAGTTTTTTGAAAAAAAAAGTTTTTTGAAAAAAAAAAGTTTTTTGAAAAAAAAAAGTTTTTTGAAAAAAAAAAAGTTTTTTGAAAAAAAAAAAGTTTCTTGAAAAAAAAGTTTCTTGAAAAAAAGCATTTTTTTGAATTTTTTTTTTTTTTATCAAATTTTTTTTTTTTCAAAAAATTTTTTTTTTAAAATCTTTTTTTTTCAAAAATCCTTTTTTTTTTTAAATCTTTTTTTTTCAAAAAAATTATTTTTTCAAAAAAACTTTTTTTTTTCAAAAAACTTTTTTTTACACCCTTGCGCTTAAATGCATTTTCTACTATTACTTCATAACAGTTTCGAGCGAGCCCACGCAGTTTCTGCAGGAACTGCTTTTCTAGTTTATTTATCTATCAAGTTCTCCTCAAAACTTCGGTTCCTTTCTACTCCTACATACTTAGTGAGAAAATGAAAATAAAAACATCAATGTGTTCAGCTTAGAGTGGCGAAGTGTGCTATTATTTTTTACAGCAATCGGCCAAATGGTGGCGCTGTAGGAAGCCTTCGAAAGTGCGAACTTTGAACAGGTATAGCTCATGCTGTGTTTGAGGTCCAGCCATGAAACCTGTATACACGTATGCGTCTCCTCATGCCGAACAACTTTTACGCTCTGACTTTTGACCTTTGACCTTTAGATCTCCCAGAATTTTGAATTATATGAAAAACAGTAAAAATCTATCTCCTCCTGGGTTTTTTTCGTTACGCACACAAAACTTTTTTCACACAGGCTATGTGGTGAGAAGTTTGTACGTTAAATAATGATTTTTTAATAATTCAATTAATATTGCAGTTTTATGCAAATTATTCTTCGGCCTCTAAATCATAAATGCAAAGTTACACGTTCATGGCATTTGGCAAAGATGTAGAGGGTTAGTCAAAATATCACTGAAACCAATGTTATTCCAATCGGCCAAAGGGGGGCGCTATACGAAGCGTTTGAAAATTCAAACTTCAAACGGGCATAAGTCATGACTTGTTTCGTTTGAAGACATGCAACTTGTTACACACGTGCTTTGACTCAAGCGGAAGACATCTGTGTCGTTGTTTAGTAAGCTCCGCCCTTCGATTTTCCGCCATTTTGAGCAGTTTGTAAAACACGTAAACCCGCTTTTATTCTGGAATTTTCGCGTCACGTGCACAAAACTTTTTTTACGTGAACTTTGGACCAATATCTAAAGATCTGTCGGATCGGATTTCTTTAAAATTGAAACATGCTTTTTTTAATAATTCAATGAATATTGCAGTTTTATGCAAATTATTCTTCTGCCTCTAAATCATACATGCAAAGTAACTTGTTCATGGCATTTGGCAAAGATGTAGAGTGTTAGTCCAAATATCACTAAAACCAATCTTACTCCAATCGGCCAAAGGGGGCGCTATATCATTTTGAGCAGTTTGTGAAACGCTTAAACCCGTTAGGATTTTTTTTAGCAATTTGCATGAAACATTCTACACACAATCTAAGGACCTTTATCTAATATGCCTATGAAGTGCACACACACACACAAAAAATAATAATAATAAATATAGCTGCAAGCAGCGATAAAGTGGCCAAAGCCAAAAACACCTCAAATCATGAACACAACCTGCAATGTGCGTGAAATCTTGCAAGCACATTCCCAATAGGTCAAGGAACAGATACCACCCTTCTCACATTGGCCTGTTATAGGGCCACCAGCAGTGTTGGGTATAACAGCGTTTAAATAAACGGCGTTACATAACGCCGCTATTTTTTTCAGTAACGGGTAATCTAACTAATTACAATTGCCATCGTTACAACGCCGCTACCGTTACTGACAATGAAATGTGCTCCGTTACAAGCGTCCCCAGCTGTCACGATGGTTGTGTGTGTGTGAGAGAGAGAGAGAGAGAGAGAGAGAGAGAGGGGGCAGAGAAAGAGAGAGAGAGAGAGAGAGAAAGGGTGCAGAGAAAGAGAGAGAGAGAGAGAGAGAGAGAGAGTGCAGAGAAAGAGAAAGAGAGAGAGAGAGAAAGGGTGCAGAGAAAGAGAGAGAGAGAGAGAGAGAGAGAGAGAGAGAGAGAGAGAGAAAGCCCCCGTGTGTCGGTCTTGCAAAAATAAATAAATAATGACTCACGGAGTTGTTAGAATCCACACCAGGAGCTCATTAAGTAATTTCCAGTCCCAACAAAATACTCCGTGATTGTTGATAACAGCTCTTCTTGCAATCATTATAAGCATAGCCTAGCATCCTTAAATCCTTATGCAGAGATTAAATGTCGATGTATAACTGCCTAAACCTTTGTTTAGTTTAGTTTTCTTTGCAACAGATATCCCCTCCTCTCTGTGTCCACACGTGAAGCAAAATGACATGAGGTATTTTTTCCCCCTTGAGAATAATAATGGAAGGCATCAAAAAAGCGATATGAGGTATTTCTTTCCTTGAAAAGAATGAAAGGCAGAAAATACTGTAATCTGTCTGAATCGATTTCTTTTACTCTAATTTACTTTAAAAAATACTTATATTTACTTACTTATATAATACAAATATTTTTAGTTAAATAAACTGAAATCTTTGGATTTTTTTTTTTACTTTGTAACGCAAATAGTTACTTTTCCTAGTAATTAGTTACTTTTACAATAGAGTAATTCAGTTACTAACTCAGTTACTTTTTTGGAGAAGTAACTAGTAACTATAACTAATTACTTTTTTTAAGTAATTTGCCCAACACTGGCCACCAGCGGGTAAACTTTTGCACAACACATTTTTGGAAAAAAATGGACCAATCTTTGACGTCAGTAACGTCAAAGAGAGCACTGCCTGCGATCTTGACATTTTGTACTTTTATAGCCATTGTTTTCTGGCTTGAAGCGAGCCCACAATTGTTTCGAAGGAACAATATTTTCTAGTCTAATTTATTACTATTATGCAGCACAGATTAAATCTATCCTGATCTGGACGAACAATAAAATGAATCATAAATGGAAGCTTATGGAGTCTAAACTGGTTGAGTCACTCAGTACTCTGATTTTCACAGCTTTTAATAAAGCACAGATTAAAACACTCAACCACTCCATACACAACACTTTCAAAATTTGGAAAACAATATCTAAAATAAGTAAAGTCAAAGAACAAGAAATGACTCTTATGAGAGAAATGTCACGGGACTCAGATTTCACTCCAAACACTATGGATCAAGTCTTTAAGATATGGGAAGGGAAAGGTCTCACAAGATTCTATCAAATGTACAAGGACGACGAGGTGGTCTCTTTTGAATACTTAGTAGATCAATATGGAATTGCTAGAAATCAATTTCATCGATATTTGCAAGTGAGGAGCTACCTCAAAGATCAGCTTAAAATTAGAACTCTTGGAAACCTTCACCCTCTCTTGAGATATATAATAAAATCGCATCAAAGAAATGAATACAGAAATAAAATCGGACAACTTTATAAAATATTTCAGGAAAATAAACCTGAAGATTTAGTTTACATTAAGGACGAGTGGGATAAAGAACTGATAATTACTATAAATGGAAACAAGTGGAATCAGAGTTTCAAAGACATTTGTCTTTTCTTAAGAT
Source organism: Nannobrachium achirus (assembly GCF_963921795.1). Classification (NCBI taxonomy): domain Eukaryota; kingdom Metazoa; phylum Chordata; class Actinopteri; order Myctophiformes; family Myctophidae; genus Nannobrachium; species Nannobrachium achirus. Next base: position 15,937,743 of record NC_137815.1, on the reverse strand, counting down.
CACCATTCTGGCAGGAATACGCCTGGAAAATAAATATAAGGTACTTTCAAACACCTCTGTCAATATCTAAATATAATTTAAACTCTGGCTGCTGGAGGGAATGCGGGGAGAGTGATGCGGATCACACCCATATATTCCTCACATGCCCCAAAATACAAACCTTCTGGTCAAGAGTCACACAAACAATAGAACAAATATTTGGAAGAGCTTTAAACTTACAAAATCATAATATACTCCATGGAACACGCCCCCAGAGTCTGCAAAGTCGAGACATATATCTCTTTTGGATTTTGAGAATTACAGCGCTCAAGCAAATATCAAGGAGTTGGAAAAGTTTGGAACCTCCCAAGGTAGAGAAATGGTGGGAAAAAACAGAGGACATGTACCTGATGGAAAAGGTGACCTATAAAATTAATGGCAAAGAAAATGCTTTCGAAAAAAGGTGGGCCTCTTATGTCTTAAATAGGGGAAACATGTCTTTTTAATTTTCAATGTTGTTTTTTTTCCTTTGGTTCTTGTTTTTTTCCCTTTTGTATTCAAACCTAAAGTATTCTAGATATTAATTTAAACAATAGCTGCTTTTTCTCTGTTTTAATGAAATGACAACAATTACATAACAAAGTCTCCCCTTTTTTCTTTTTCAGTTTCCTTTTTGTAATGTTTTTGTTTACAGTTTTTGGGTGGAATTTTTTTGCTCTATGTGGTGGTGGAAAAAAAAAATATATATATATATATATATATATATATATATATATATATATAAATGTGTCAAAATGTCCTTAAAAAAAGGACATAACATGTTAAAAGTTCTGAAGAATGATTTGATGGAAGTGTTTGACACAATAAAGTATAAAAAAAAAAAAAAAAAAAAAGCGAGAAGTTGCAATACCTTAATCCCTGCAGTATCACCTGTCAACCATAACTGTCTAACACAAAAATTGTATAAATAATACTGAGAATATATAAACATAAACCCAGGATACATAAAAACAAATGTAAAAAAGAAAATCCTTTCCCATCAGGATTTGGTGGGCCCCCTGTAGTAACTCTGAGGACCCCCCAGGGGTCCCGGACCCCCTGGAAGACCCCTGGTATTTTGCTTACTCATTTTTGTTTTCAGAGCCCAGCTACAACAACTTTTATGTTTCAATTATGATCTAATTTAACATTGTTCTGGAGCAGTAGCAGAGCGATTACTGAGATAGGCTCAGGGGTCTGTCTAGGGGTCCCAGGTGAGGAAAGACCCCAACCAAAAGTCAGAACGGTTATTCTGGCTACTTTAAAAGTCTAATGAATGAACTCAGGATGTTTTAAAACCTACAAAACTCTCTAATATTATGAAAATCAGACATTAAGTCATTAAGTGGCTGGCGTACTGCTCTGGGAGGTCCCAAAATAGATAACCCCCAGAAAGGGGGTGGGGGTCCGGAACATTTTACACTCATCATTTACTCAGTCGATTCCTTGGCCCAGAAAACATAGGATTGGCATGTTTAATTAGGTTTCTAGATTGTCTAGAAGCCAATTCTTGCATATAGTCCACGTCTGTCCACGGGACATGTATGTATCCAAGCTGCATAATAATGCCTCCTCCATCTCCCTGTGTTTATTAATTCTTCAAGTTCAACTCACAATGTAACCGCAGGACCCCCGCAAAAAAGCCTATTTATCTGCGGTCGACGGTCGTAAACGGGCGATCGAAAAATAAAACCAGCGGCGGCGGGAGGGACTCTACCAGCAATAATCCAGACAGCAAATACAATAGCAAGATATGAATATCTACGAAGAGGACAACGTCAACGTCTCTCTCTGGCTCCCATTGGCTCCCTCTCTGTGCTATCCGTGCGTAAAGCGTCTCCATTTTGGACATGATTTGGCACAGAGAGCAAGAAAGAGAGTGTGTGCGCAGGCAAGGGCGAGAGACAACCATGTACTGACCAATCTACTATTGAATTCATTGCAAACAGACCACTAGGGGGCGTGCCCAACTTGTTTGCGATGGTTTCTGAAAACCTTATACCCATACCTAACACCATACCAAAAATCAAAAACTTTTCACCAAGTGCAGATTTATTATGAATTTTTACACATTAAAACACAGTTTATAGGCATTTTCAGCTCCCAGCAGCCATCGTGGACGCCATCTTGAAAATGACACCTTTTCGGTAGTTATTTTTTCATAAACTTTTAGTATGTTGTTCATCATACCCAATAGTAACAGAATCCATTGAAAAATCTCTTTTATCAATTATTTGGGGTTTCAACCATATTCTGACGTATATAATATTTGATTCATTGCAAACAGACCACTAGGGGGCGTGCCCAACTTCTTTGCGATGGTTTCTGAAAACCTTATACCCATACCTAACACCATACCAAAAATCAAAAACTTCTCACCAAGTGCAGATTTATTATGAATTTTTACACATTAAAACCCAGTTTATAGGCATTTTCAGCTCCCGGCAGCCATCGTGGACGCCATCTTGAAAATGACACCTTTCCGGTAGTTATTTTTTCATAAACTTTTAGTATGTTGTTCATACCCAATAGTAACAGAATCCATTGAAAAATCTCTTTTATCAATTATTTGGTGTTTCAACCATATACTGACGTATATAATATTTGATTCATTGCAAACAGACCACTAGGGGGCGTGCCCAACTTGTTTGCGATGGTTTCTGAAAACCTTATACCCATACCTAACACCATACCAAAAATCAAAAACTTTTCACCAAGTGCACGAAATTGATGATTTCTGACCAGTTCCTCTCCAGCTACTATACTATAGCCTATATATGATATACAAGTGACTCCAGTGGCACTTTCCTTTCATCTATGTGAGCAACTCCTCACAAATAATACACTATGTGCGATCGAGGGAGCGGTGATCAGAAATTAAATCAATGAGGGGAGGAGGCGGCCAGAATGGTCAGAAATCTTATGAGAGCGGACGGTCTGGAGGGGGATTTAACCTTTTATAAATAACTATGGATTTAACCCGCATATGGCTCTATATAGCCTACCACAATGTTTCATTGCCTGTATTTGAGACGGATGGATTCACACCAACAATGAAGTGTTTGCGTCCCAACCAGTTAAAAGGTAACCTAATAAAGGCATCAACTTTGTCCAAATAAACTGTGCTCAAACAAGTCTTATGAAACCCAAATACAAAATAAATAACACAAATTACATGTCTCCCCAGTAAGAAGAAGTAAATATGACCCTCTATGCTCTCCCCTATGTCCTAGGTGTAAAAGTGAACAAGGTACTTATACCCATATGATTTTGACTTGCCCACAAATCAGGCCCTTCTGGATATCTATTCAAGAAGAAATCCTTAAACTGATTGGGACTAAAATACCCTTGAATCCACTGTACTATGTCCTAGGGGCAGGCATAAATATTACATAAACAAAAGGAAACCATCAGCTACTAAGAGTGTTGCTTTATGCTGTCTGGCTGTCGGTACTCAGCAAGTGGATGGAGGACAGATATCTTACTGTGGCTTGGGAAAGTGTTGTGCCTGGTGCCTTTGGAGAGTCTTTCCTGTGTGCTGCGGCACAGTTTGTGGAAACATGGCAAAGTATGGGGGATGAGTGATATAGAGTCTTATGTGTTGGAGTGATGGAAAACAACAGCTAATAGACAACAAGGTATCAAATGGGAAGCAGGTGATGGGTATGAATGGCAGAGTTATGGGAGAGATGGTGGTGGCAGTATTATAGAGGCGATTATTACTGTACTTGGTGTAAACAATTACTTTATGATTTAATTATTTTCTTTTCGTTTTTTTGTCCATGGTGCATTGTTAACTCTTACAGTGCCTATCTCGAACAAGTTCGGCTTTATTTCAATCCAATACAATATTTTATTTGCTATTTTACTTACCCCGAGCTGCTTGGAGCAACGTGGGTGGTCCTTGCTCGTCCAGCGCTAGCCAACGAGAGACGCTAGATGGTCCGACGATTTATTCCATTGAAAATGGTTTAAAATAAAGTTTAGAGCCCCCCGAAAAAACCTCAATATATACTGTCGGCGGCGCGACGTATGCCAGGGTGCCTATCCCGAACTAGTTCGGGATATTTAATAAAATGAATTATTTAATCGGAGGCCTCAACGAAGCCCCGGTCTAAATTTCCATCCATGGCCGGGACTTAGACTCGGCCATCCACGGGCCGTATTCGCGCTAACGGCCGCATCGCGCCGCCCACTCCAATGATAAATCACATCTTTAGACAGGATTTTCTCCGGATTGTGTTCCCAGACCCAAAGAAAAAGTTTTTTGCGACTGAAATAGCTTTAGATCGGGCTTCTAAATGGGTTATTTTGGCTATGTGTCAGCTAGCTTCCTCCTCTCGTCACCCATAGCATTGGCTGGAGTGAAATCCCAAGGCACTTGGGACAGTGTCGACGGAAGCTAGAGCGAAGGTCTATGGAGAAATTTCTGGCACTCTAGCGCCCCTTGTGGCCGGCGGCACTGTATGAGTTAAAGGGATATTTCACTAAAAAGAAAACTAAAAAAAAAACGTTTTGACATTTTATCGTCTAATTAGGCTTTTATGAACACCCTGAACAGTTTTTAATTTGATTCATTCGCTATTTTGATATTTGATGTAAATCAGGAGGCTTGATCCATTTTAACCATGCTAGATTCATTAAAAACACCCATTATATTTTCTGGTGACTCATACTACCCTCCTAATACGTGAGCAGGCCGTGTTTTTTCGATAACTTTTTTCATTTATTTTTAATAATTCTTTGGGAAAATGGAAAAAATACAAAAAATAATTATTAAAAATAAAAGAAAAAAGTTATCAAAAAAAACACGGCCTGCTCACGTATTAGGAGGGTATTATGAGTCACCAGAAAAAATAATGGGTATTTTTGATGAATCTAGCATGGTTAAAATGGAGTTTGAAGTTACAATGGGTGTGTATGTGGAGAGGCCATGGGCCTGAAGGGCCTAGAACATTTACATCAAATATCAAAATATTGAATGAAGCAAATTAATCTGTTCAGGGTGTTCATAAAAGCCTGATTAGATGATACAATGACCAAAGGTGAAAGTGGAATATCCCTTTAAGTTTGTGATGTAGTGTCAAGTGTTGTCTCATGTATGTTTGTGTTGTACTGTCAATGTTTCTTTTCTCTACAGAAAAGCTCACAACGGGCCGTGACACGTTATGAGCTAGTAGATCGACTATTTTCGAATAGCTACAGTATAAAATGAAATTCAATTCCTTATTTAGCTGGGGACCACGTGGAGCTGGACCCCTGGGGGACCCTGGACCACACTTTGAGAACCAATGTTTTATGTTAACCATAATTTCTAGTTATAGTGTAGTGGTGAAGGTAGATTGACTCGATTCTAGTAAGTTTTCTATTCACATGAATACTAACCGAGCCTTTCTGCAGTTTCTCACAGCTGGGATGAGTCTCCTTCGCCCCTCCTCTGATGTGTTGTATTTGTCCAGGTCCAACTCCTCCAGAACCTCCTCTGACATCAGCAGCATGAAGGCCAGAGCTGAACACTGGGATGGAGACAGTTTGGTCTTTGATTTGTCCCCTGACTTCAGGTACTGTTGGATCTCCTGAAGTACTGAATGGTCGTTCATCTCCATCAAACAGTGGAAGATGTTGATCATTCTCTCAGGAGAGTGATCTTTAGTGGTCATCTTCTTGAGGTTTCTGATGACTCTCTGGATGATCTCTGGAGAGTTCTCTGTCTGACCCAGCAGGCCTCCTAACAGACTCTGTTTGGGCTCCATTAAGAGGCCATGAAGGAAGTGGACGAAGTGGTCCAGGTGGCCATTTTTACTCGCCTGCGATTTTTTCATTACTTTCTTCAGGAAGTGATCCATGTAATCGTAATCGTCCAAGTCTACCCCGAATGTCTTCAGTACATACATGTTCTTCTGTGTGAAACAGTGGAACAAGTAGACTGCAGCCAGAAACTCCTGGATGCTTAGATGAACGAAGCTGTATTCTGGTTTCTGGTAGAGCACACTCTCGCTCTTGGATAATATCTCTGTGAACAGCGAGAGGTCTTTCGCATCAAGGCCACATTCTTCCACGTCGATTTGGTAGAACACGACACTGCCTTTCTCCAGATGTTCAAATGCCAGCCTGCCCAGCTTCAGAATAACCTCCCTGTCCTTGTCTAGCTGCTTTTGATTCACATCATGAGTCTCGCCATACTTCAGATTATTTCTCTTTGCCTGGACCGACAGGAAGTGGCTGTACATCTGAGGCTGGGTCTTGGGCAGCTGTTCTGTCTCGTCTGTCTTCAACATGTCCTCCAGAACGGTAGCGGTGATGGAACAGAAGACTGGGATATGACACATGATGTGGAGGCTCCTTGATATCTTCATGTGTGAGATGATTTGGTTGGCCATCTTCTCATCACTGAATCTCTTCCTGAAGAACTCCTCCTTCTGAGGATCTGTGAACCCTCGTACAAGTCCTCTCTCTGTGGACGAGAAGGAGATATGACTATATCATACACTTATAAGATGTATGTGCAGTGTTGAACAGTAATGAATTACTTAATAATATATTACTGTAATGTTATTACTTTACCCAGTAAGGAGTAGTGTAACTTATTACTCTGCCAAAACATACTAATATTATTGCGACCCTTGGTCGCAGTTTAGTATGTGGTCACAGATTGTCTGTATCGCTGTCTAACGCCTGACACTGTGGTTCTATGGGTTTTCCGCTTTGACATCACGCTCTGGTTTCACTGTTATGTCACACTAACAGAATCCCTTTAATTCCCATATATATATGGATTTCCCTGATGTCATCAATATTTAGCCCATATCTAACAGGACTTCATATGGGAATGCCCATATATGGAGGCCACATCGGCCACATTAACGGTTGGTTCTACAGACAGTCAATGTATGGGCATAAAAGGGTATGATATCATAGGACTTTCATAGGACTTTCACATAACAAATAACTGAGTAAGCATGTTTGGGCTCTCACAGCATATCTCCATATAAAGTATGGATCTCCATATGTTGGTAAGTGTGGGGGTACCCACTTGCCCTGCCCTACTTAGACATTTGATGTACAAGTTCATGTGCAGAGTGGCTGTGTCTGATAATAATGATACAATTGCGGTTATATGTAACCCAAGACGCAGCTCTGTCCGGTTCACATCAAGACTATGGTGCCATTGGCGCACATGTTTATATTAGTTTTTTTTTTACTTTTGTACTTTTCAATGTTATGTATTTGTATGTTTTTATTTGCATATGGACCTGTCTGATGTGTCTGAAATATAGTTCTCGTTCATTCATTCATTCATTCATTCATTCATTCATTCATTCATTCATTCATATATGGGTACCAGGGGGGGTCTCCATATATGGCTAACTGGTCCGAAATACATCACTGGCCAGATGGCCAAGAATTGCCGCGACCTCACCCCTTAGGGTATGTCGCCCTGAGTGGTCTTTTTACATATTACTCATCAAAATATAGCTGCTTTAGTTGTTACAATGAGTATGATTTGTTTTTGTTTCTAACCAAGATAAAAGTGCTCTCTACACTGTATGGGTCTATGAATCTGCACTGTGGTGTGTCTGTCTCTTCACTGTATGGGTCTATGAATCTGCACTGTGGTGTGTCTGTGTCTCTTCACTGTATGGGTCTATGAGTCTGTACTGTGGTGTGTCTGTGTCCAGCAGACATGCTGCAGATCTGTGGAGGAGCGCATTTTTTAACTGGTAGAGGAGGTTGTCAAATGCGCAAAAAGAACGGATTTACAAGCTATCAACAATGTGTGATGGTACTTGATGTTATCTTGTATATCTGTTCTTTTTAAGCATGCACCATCACATAAAGTTATGATGTACGTGCAGGTCTGGGGTCTGACGCAGATCTGTGCTCCTCTGTGCAGGGGAGGGGCTCACAAACAAAGCTATGCACATAGTTTCAACTCTGTGGTCACGTGATCATAATCTATCTGTCAGCTCTTTCACAGTCGCTACTGATTGGCAACATTTGGCTATTAGAGTTTGTGGGAGGGGCCTGTTTTGCCCAAAATGCCACAAATCATGAATGCAGCGTCTGATTGACATGAATCTTGACTACAGCCTCATGGTGGTGCTACAACAGCCAGCTTCACAATTTGGCCTATAACTCTTGAACCGTAGGTCATGAAATAAACATTTTTTATTTTATCCTGATCCTTAGATCATGACACAACTACGCATTCGATTAAGATTTCCAAATTTCACGTTTTCTTCAAAAGAAACTTTTTTTCCTACAACATGGGTCTGCCCTGGGTAGGCAACCCGGCCTGGTGGGGATCTGCGCTCTGACAAGCACACTTTTCTAGTTAGTCTTAATGTCTTGTTTTATAATACTTTAATGTTAAATGTTAATAATAATGTTACTTAGCAGATAACTTAGTTGTTTATATCTTTGTATAGAAGGATTGACATACTGTGTGTGTGAAGGTCCAGGTTCATTACTGAAGTAGTCTGAAGGAGGTTCATCTTCACTCTCCATAGACATACGGCTGGGTGTTGGAGACTCTGGTCTATGGTGAAGAATTCTGGAATCATACAAATGTTCATACAAATCAATGGTGGTCGGTTAACACCTACTTTCTGTCACAGGCGATTCGAGGGATGCACATTGTGCCCGTAGGGCTCTGACCAGTGCGTAGAGCATATTTCCATGTGAGGTCAGACCAGTGGCCTACTGTGAGAGGAATCACTTTCCCTCTGTCTAAGAACAGCTATGTGTTTTCCTCCTTCTGATGGAAAGATACTGGCCTGGCTGTGTATGTTTCCATCAGCGATGGCTGCACTACAGCGACTGGGCTTCGCCCTTTTGCTGAGACCCTAGATTTGGGACGTGCCAGCGCCTTTATTGCGCTTACAGTCCTACAAATAAGTCTCCGGATGGGGCCAGACCACTTCAATTGGTTTATGGACTTTGATTGATAAGATGGGAGTTCATCACATCTCTCCTATAGCGGGTCATTGAAGTGAAATATTAGATATAAACTTATCGTAACCGAGATAAAAATCGTGGTGAATAATAGCCTATTTAACCAGAATGCTGCATGAATCCAAAGATTTACGCACGACAAGCGCTGAGAAACCATATACAAAAAATAATAATGAATAACATGTGATGAAACAAACATATGTATGATGAATTCGGTTAAGAAGGAGTACCTTTTCTTAAGTTAGGAGCAAAGAAAAATGTTGGTTGATTGCACTGACTGATAGTAATGTATTTATTAACAAATAAAATACTTATATTCGGGGTGACGGTGTCAGTAGCCAAATATAGATCATTCGTCTCTTGAGAGCGTAAAATGAAAGATGCTTAACAATAATTACACACACACACACACACACACACACACACACACACACACACACACACACACACACACAGATATGGGCCAGGCCTTTGCCATCTGACCAGTGATATACTGTATATCAATGACATCAGGGATACCCATATATGGACTGTCACTGTGATATCACATGTAATGTCACAGTGACAGTATGAACATATCTGGCCTTACAACCCAGATATCTCATAAGCATGAGAGTTTTGACAGGGACCTTACTTGCCTCCAGAGTCCGAGGGCTCTGGAGGTCCTTGTCGTCAAGGTATGGGACGACCAGGTCCCAACGATGCGGGACCTTACTTGCCTCCAGAGCCCGAGGGCTCTGGAGGTCCTTGTCGTCAAGGTATGGGACGACCAGGTCCCAACAATGCGGGACCTTACTTGCCTCCAGAGCCCGAGGGCTCTGGAGGTCCTTGTCGTCAAGGTATGGGACGACCAGGTCCCAACGATGCGGGATCCACTCTTCCGCCGGAGCCCGAGGGCTCTGGTGGTCCTGGTCATCAGTTGACCAGACGATGGGGTCTTAAGGATGTGGGACCTCAGCTACCTCCAGCCTCTGGAGGTCCTTGGCGTCAGCAAGTAGTACGCCCAGGTCCCTTGGATGTGGGACTTCAGCTACCTCCAGAGCCTGCGGCCTCTGGAGGTCCTTGGCGTCAGCAAGTAGTACGCCCAGGTCCCTTGGATGTGGGACCTCAGCTACCTCCGGAGCCTGCAGCCTCTGGAGGTCCTTGGCATCAGCAAAGTAGACCCCCAGGTCCTGAAGATGCGAATGTGATCATCAGGACCCATACCTACTGACGGGGTGGCAGGCTACCACCTCAGACCAGAACCGGTCCGGGGTGGCCGACTCCAGCCCGTTGACAAGAGAGGCCTTGATGCCCCTTTAATCTTTGATGGGGTGGCCAGATGACTAAAGGTTTCCGTTCGGGCCTTCTCGATATTGTACAGATTTCCACAGGAAATCTGGGGGTGGCTGTTACAAAGACCCTCACTCACCTTCACGTCATGTGGCTAGTCGTTAGGTAGCCATAGTTACACGTTGAAGGTTGAATCTCCAGATATGGAGATAACCAACACATCTCTCCATATATGGAGATAACCGACAAATCTCACTAAGTCTGACCTCACAAGCCCCATATTTGGACACGAACAACATATAACTCCATATATAGAGACATAGCTGCTGACATCAGTATGACATCACACTGCTGACATCAGTATGACATCACACCGTACACAAATGACCCTTATATAAGACCGGCATTATCTACCGACAGATTAGATGCGAGCAGCAGCCTGACTCCAACACAACTTAACAGCTCACTAGCCAGTTCTCATGGAGAGAGCCCATAGCCTTCCCCACGAGTTGGGATATCTGGCCTTACAACCCAGATATCTCATAAGCATGAGGGTTTTGACATCTCGGTTAAGTTCTTACCGGACACCACTGCGGCGGGTCCTAACCCTAGAAACCAGTCCCTATGGAGTAGCAATTTTACACCACTGCGGTGGGTCCTAATCCTAGAAACCTTCGGTCGCAGTATACCATAAGAAATGTCAAACCCTGGAAGATCAAACCCTGGATATTCATACTGTCCCTGTTGATCTTTGATAAGGTGATGGTGATGTCACCTTATCAATGATGTCACCTTATAGTAGTACAGGAAGTGAAACATTGATTTTGGCTTCTTATTACCTATCTGCTTAAAATATTAAGATATATTTGAATTGAATTAACCCCTTTTGGCTTCTTGACTGGGACATGCTATTTCGCACATTGACTTCCATTGTTCGGAATGGAGGTGTTTTTAATGTTTATATAAGACCCCGCCATTCCGAATAATGGAAGTCAAGCCTTCAGAAAGGCGGTGCTATTTTTATTTTATTTTTTTCATATTTTATTTTTGTTTTTTTCATTTTTTGACATACAAACACAGAAGACAATATGCAAACAATACACATAGTAAACATTGACATACATGTAACATACACTTAAAAGTAGGGAAAATAAAATTCAAATTATGAAATAAATTAAATTAACTTAAATACATTACATACAAAACTAAAAACAAAACAAAAAAATATATAAATTGTTGAAAAGAAAAATGTGTTATTTTTATTTTATTTTTTATTATTTTGAGAGATTCCGTCTTTGCCATTGTGGCACTATATCTGTTTCATGGTAATAGAGAATATTATTATTAGAGGGTGGGGAAAGGCATACTACAAGTGGTCAATCATATGGGGTGGTAAATTTTCCAGGTAGGTAAGGAAGGGTTGCCACGTGGTGACTACGTGTTGCGTTCTGTCGGTGTTTTTGTGTTTATTTGTTTTTGTTTTTGTTTATGTTATATGTGAAAAAATTTATTTGAATGCAAAAATGTAGTATGCCAAAGCAAATTCCTATGTGTATTACACAATGGTTAATAAAGAAATCTGAATCTGAATCTGAATCCACATCCTGTATGAGTATATTGTTTCTTGAGGAGTACGTTATTTTCTCTAAGGGTATACAGCTATTTACGTGTGTAAGCCACAGCCCGATTGGCAAGGATTGTTCAGATTTCCATTTCATTGTTATGCATTTTTTGGCAATGGCCAATAAAATGTATGTGAGCTTAGTAGCATATATTGAAAGATTGATGTTTGAAAAGTTTCCCAGCAGGCATACCTCTGGCTCTGCTGGGAATGTAATCCCATGGATTACTGATAATACGTCACATATTTTCTGCCAAAAGGGCTGTAATTTATGGCTGTGCCAGGTGGAGTGCAAAAAAAGTGCCTTCTGCTGTCCCGCATCTGAAGTGTGAAATGGTGGGGTTGTACCTGTGTAATTTTGACGGGGTCAGATATGTTTGGTGCATAAAATTGAACTGAGTTAGTCTATATCTAGAATTAAGTGTACATGTGGCACCCTTTTTACATAGTCTTCTCCATACATCTGGGTCGATCTCTTTATCCAAGTCCCTCTCCCATCTATTTCTTGACCTATCCAGTCCTATGATTGGCAGGGACGCTAACAGAGCACTGTACACTGCTTCCAATCATTATTTGAGCGTTGTGAAAGAGGGCCTCAATTGGTGACATCTCCGGGAATTTCCATTGTTCTTGACAGTTGATTCTTATAAAATTTCGTAATTGTAGGTATTTAAAAAAGTCTCTATCGGGCAGATTATATTTCTGTTTTAATTGTTGGAAAGTCATAAATGTTCCGTCTAAGTAACAATGTTCCAAATGAGTAATGCCCTGTTGGGGCCAGGATTCAAAGTGTCTATTTTGGTATAGAATAGGCGGTGCTATTATTTCGGAATGGCGGTGTGTTATATAAAAATGAGATACACCACCATTCCTAACAATAGAAGTCAATGTTCGGAATGGCGGTGTTTCGGAATGGCGGGGTGTAACCGCCCGACCCAACCCGTGATGGGTTCGGGCCGAATGTCTCACGTATCTCACGTAAATTAAAATCGATTTTTCGATACAGTTACAATATCGTTACACCCCTATACTCCACTCAGTGCTCTCCCGCACCGAGGAGTTTATGCAATGGTCAAGGCTGGAGGTAAAACACACTAAATGCGCCACTTTTTATGAAAGACGCAGCGGTGGGAATAGGTGGTACAAGGCCAAAAGCGACCGCCCCCCTTCCTTCACCATTCAGCAGAAACCCATCCATGTTTACGCACGACACGAGACATACCCATATCTAGGCCATCACTTCAATGTTGCGGGGGACTGGGAAGATCAGGTCAGAGAGCTGACCAACGACTACTCTGTCAGATTCCACCTCACACATCTCCTCTCCCCATCCTGATGAAATTACAGACCATCATAGAACTGGCACTAGCAAAGATTCAGACTGCATCCTCCAACCACATCCAACCCCAATGGCTCAAATCCTCAACGGCTGTAGCTTTTACAGAGGACTGTACGTTTCCAGGCACGACCGGCTGGTGGTTCTAATCTCTAGCGACATCAGAGAGGTACAGGAAATAACATCTAAAATGTATTTGAACAGCACTGTAAATCTAGACTGGTTTGAACACAATTCCACCGACAATATATTCTGTAATATCCCAAATTAATCAGTTGTCATCTTTGAAATAGGCTGTTCTTTTGATCTGTATATGGACACTTGCTTCATATCCAAACTCATGAAATATCAGACCTTGGTAGAGTGTATCAGGTCACTTGAGCCCCAGGGGGGTCCAGGGGCAAAATCCGCCTAAAATGTGTGCCCAAATTGGAACAGTTATGGGCACAAAACTACAATGAGTATGGCTACACCTGGCTCACCAAATAGCAGCTAACCCCTGAAAATTCATGAATGCAGTGTAAAATATCACATTCTTCTCACCAAATTGCCCTGCTGTGACCATTTACTGAGGAAAAGATGACTGAAAAAGAGCTCCGCCTATGGAAAATGTGTATTCTGAGTAGTGAATGAGCCTCAAGACCTCATTGAAAACATATATAATGAATTGAGAAAATGTCCACCAAGGTGTCATCAATTGATATGCAAAATTTGATGAATGTGCTCCACACTATACAAACTATATAGATGTTTTAGTGAGAGTAGTGCTAGGCGGACACACATTTGGAGAGGAAATGCCCATTTGGAGAAAAAATTTACCCAAACATGCATTTGACTTGCTAAAGGACATTTCTGCAACAACTAACAACTCAGGTCCCTTACATTATGTTATGTGAACACAATAGAGTAATTTTTCCATCATATTCACCCTGTTTTTTTGCAGATCTATCATTGTGCATGGTTTAAATGTATAAAATACCCATCAAAATAGCATTATTTTGACTCCTAATGGAGCAATAAGAAGATGCTTACCCAAAACGGTGACTGAAATGTCATGACCTTTTCACTTTCTCCACTAGGGGGCACTCTGCATCAAGCCAGGGACATAGAAAGAGCTGAGGCGTTCTCTTCTCATACACCATGCTTGTCGGCAGCTACCTACAGTATGCCAGAGTGTATATAAGAGAGTTACGTCACGCTTTGAACTCGCCGCAGACCGGAAGTGGCGTCGCATGGAGCCTGTTCTCATTCTTATCGAGGCTCTGCTGCTCTCCTGCCCGTCCGCCCCCACTATAGCCGAGGTATTTTCAATCACTGGTAAGTAGACGAAATCACGTCTTTTTCACCCTTTTAACGCATTCACGGGCCTCTCGTGAATGTGTGAATGCGTTAAAAGGGTGAAAAAGACGTGATTTCGTCTACTTACCAGTGATTGAAAATACCTCGGCTATAGTGGGGGCGGACGGGCTGAAGAGCAGCAGAGGCTAGCTAGGAATGAGAACAGGCTCCATGCGTGCGCAAGTAAGTGCGCATGCGTAAGCTTCCCACCATAGAGTAAATAGGCTTTCCACGCTTACTATGGGAGTCGACGTAAGTGACGTAACTCTCTTATATACACTCCAGGGTTTCCTGCAGCACTTTACAGGCCAGGCGCCCCGCCCGGCCAGAAAACCCCCCCGCCCCCCCAAGGGTATTAAAAAAAAAAAAAAAAAAAAAAATTCAAAAAAACTTTTTGGACCTCCAACAATGTACTAGGCATGATCGCGAAATTGCATGTTTAACCCCCATACCAACCCTATCTTTCAAACATGGCAGCCATGTGAAGTTACTTGTGCCTCACTGGCAGGAGAGCAGAGCAGCGCATGCAGCTGCTTAATTGACGGTCGTTAACTTCTTTTGAAGTTCTCTGAGAGGCGAGCCTAGCCTAGGTCAACTTGACAGTGACACAGCTGCACAGCGAGTCGTAGATTGCGGAGAGAGAGAGAGAGAGAGAGAGAGAGAGAGAGAGAGAGAGAGAGAGCTCTTCTCATTTACTCACAACGACACAAGTAAAGTACAAATACCTGAAAATCTCCTTTGTACAGTATAAGTACAGTAGGCTACTTAAGTAAATCTACTTAGTTACTTTACACCAATGTTGTTGTTTTTTTACTGTGCTCTACAGCAGAGTGCTGGTTGATTAACCTGGGGGAAAAAAACAAGTTACACTGTCCTGTGAAAAACGTAGTTATTCAATGTTGAATAAATGTGGATGATAGCATGTAGTTGTGTTTTCCGTCATCATGGGCACATTCATGTGTTTTTTATAGGGCAAAAATAAGAATTAATATTAAAAATTAAATGAATTAATTACTCGAATTCATTAATTAATTATCAAAAAATTTCGCCGCACGCGCAAAGCGCGTGCGCCATGAGATCCCCCCCTGGTCAAGACTTTTTCCTGCAGGAAACCCTGCACTCTGCAGTATGCTATGCTATGCTGTTCCCATAGGCTGTTCCAGACCCCAATCAGTGATGTCACTTCCTTTTCTGTTGAGAAGGAAGTGACGTTACTGATGTATCCTTAGTATCTTCATCAATGGAAGAGAACAATAACATGTAGCCTGCCCAGACGAATTAGGAGAAGCTCACAAAGGATAGAGACACGTGCGTCATGCGTAAAAGGGAAACTGAGTGAACCGAGCTCCGCCGTTACGCAGTAACCTAAGTCGAGCATAGATTGGGCTATGACGATCCTTATCACATCGTTGGAAAGCTCTCGGGATACAGAATCGATCCATCACAACCAAACATGACTCAAACAAATACTTTTGTCGTCCAAGGGATTGAAAGTACGAGTGGTCGGATAACAGTTATTGGACGTGTCTCACTGTCTATCATGTTGGTTTTCGTTATAAGCTCACAAAAAGCAGTTCCAAGTATGGAAATGAATCATGAAGGATGCGCCTCTGCAAATTAGGACTGGAAACGGCCATGTTTGTCGTTTTTGATGGAGTACACCGAAAAAAGGAACTACAATTTGCGCAAATGTTTTTTTTTTGCAAACTTTGTCTGCTTACGTTTCCGAGGCTGGAGAGGCGAGTTTACATCGCATCGACTCAAGGTTGGTCCCATTTGAAAGAGCTGAATCTCCTCATGCGTTTCGATACCAGGTTTGTTTGTTTAGCTTACGGGAAAGTGTTTCTATACGAGAGTGCATGTAAATCGTTCTTATATTTCTGGCGTTTGTAAATATTAGACACTATTTTTTAAGATATTAGACTAATGTATGGATGGAACATACATTTGCAGCACATTATATATGCTATAGGCCCACTGTAGCTGAATCAACATCGGAATTGTGGTTTTATTAGGTCTCTATTGATTTATTGACTGGTGAAAAGAGCTATAATGGGGCTCAAGAGGTTTTTAAGTAATGCTATAAATAACACGAAATCTAAATTTGTCAATGAATAGGCAGCTGAAATGTAATAATATCCAATGGCAGAGATATTGTAGATTTATAGTAATACAGCACTTTCCCACAGCACAGGTAATTAAGCCAGGTTGAAAATAGTAAAACATTCTACATAATGCATTATCAACAACAAAAAGGTCCAGGCAAGTATAATAACAGGCTTTATTTGTACACCCAGAGGTTGTATTTTGACCAGAAGAAGTCAAGTGTGTCCAACACTCCCTACGATGCCAACACGATGGAAGTCACAGCTCTTCTCTTCAACCAGTCCATGTCAAAAGGAACTTCTGTCTCTGGCTGCTGCAGGCTGTGTGAATGAAGTGAAAAACAACACATCACAACACTGAAACAACAATAATGATTGAGCTGGTTTTGACTTCTACATATTTACAATTAGAAATGAGCCAATATTTATGAACGTCTCTTTATTTAAATAATAATAATAAAATGGTCAAGTAGCCAACAATGTGTGAGTGTCTGACGGACTGTGTTTTGTACAGCAATCTTTTTATTGCTATCAAAATATCAATGGCGATCATTAGTAGGCTATGATACCATTAATTTTACATAAAGACAAACATCTATTGTCTATAAAGTACTCGGAATGCCAGGAACACACCTAGTCTACTTAGCACCTTATAATCTATGGCTCAATGTGATTATCAGCAATCATATTGGCGACAGGCCAATTCTATTGTATTGCAAAGTGATGGCTGATGGATGGCCCCTTTTAAAACGAGCTTTAGATGGGCTATTTTTAAATAGCCTAGGTATAAAATAAGGCTAAAGTGTTCTATGTATGTTTTATAATATAATGTATATCTGCTAAGTAACTAATAACTCAAGTTGTCAAATAAGTGTAGGATAGTGGAGTAAAAGTACAATATTTGGATCCGAGATGTAGGGTAGAAGTATGAGTATGCCTACTGGAAAGTGGAAATACTAAAGTACAGTACTTTTAAATGTACTTAGTTACTTTACACCACTGATGTCTGGCCATATCACACCAAAAAAAACTGTGTAGGCTGTTTGAAAAGAGCAGATCTGCAAGCGTCGTGTTGCTGTAATAAAGTCAATTTAATTCCGGACTTTTACTTTAGACAGTACTGTTATGCATTGCAGTACTGTATTGATACTTTTACCTAAGTAAAAAGGTACATTTTCCAACACTGCCAGACATGCATATAAGGCAGTAAATAATATAGCTTACCAATCGACAACATGCCTTTAGCTTCGATGTAGCTGGATGCTAGTGAATCCGGTACAATAAAAACAAATGTTCCAGTAGCCCTCAGGGATTTAGGTCTGTTTTCTTGTCCATTCCAACATATTAGCGACCGTGTTGATGCTAAAACAAAGTCATCAGTACACTATAGTAAGTCAACAAATGCCCCTTTTCCCTTTCTTTTTTTTTTAACAAAACGTTTCGTTCACTGTGTGTGTGTGTGTGTGTGTGTGTGTGTGTGTGTGTGTGTGTGTGTGTGTGTGTGTGTGTGTGCGTGCGTGCGTGCGTGCGTGCGTGCGTGCGTGCGTGCGTGTGTGTGTGTGCCTC
This sequence comes from Nannobrachium achirus, assembly GCF_963921795.1. Lineage (NCBI taxonomy): Eukaryota > Metazoa > Chordata > Actinopteri > Myctophiformes > Myctophidae > Nannobrachium > Nannobrachium achirus. The sequence goes on along the minus strand of NC_137815.1, from coordinate 15,919,532 downwards.
GCATTGTTGTTAACCTCCTCGGCTCGGAACATTTCACAAGTAACACATCCGGTACGGCCGGGATGTGACGCGACCATACACAGAATCTGTGCTGGGATGACGCGGAAGCCCAGGGATCCTCCCATATCGGCCCAGAGGTTAATTTTCAGTTTTCGCCCCTAGTGGCGGAAAAAAATACCTCTGGGAACTCAGATTGGCTTCTAGCTAACGCTGTTGGCCACACCAACAGAACTACTGTGGCATGCAGATGCTGGCTGTGCTGTGGCTGCTTTTTGAGAGATCATACTGGACCCCTGTTCTTCTCACTATTCGGTGCTATACTATTCGGTGGTTAAAAACTATTCGGACAAAAAACGAAAATGCATTTTTAACGATTTTGGGTGCCCTCACACCAAAATACCTAGAGTGGAATCCGCCAATGCATTTCAATGAGAATAGAGCGTTTTTTGCCAGTAGAGGATTTCTGCAAAAAAACGCTCCACTCTCATTGAAATGCATTGGCGGATTCCACTCTAGGTATTTTGGTGTGAGGGCACCCTTTCAGCCAAATAGTTTTCGGCGCAGAATATTCGGCCCCATCTCCAATTAGATAACAGGCCCAAGGTGAAAAAGGTGAAAACTTTTCCAGGGACAAAATGTGCGCCGTTCGCAGCGGGGCGCGACATTTTTGACCTTTTTCGGGTCGGGTCGGGTGAATTTGCACGATTCTAACTGGGTAAAACAGTGACTTACTCATATACAATACATGCAGCAAAATTGGACTTGTTGCCTACCACCGATTGTTCTAGATATAATGAAGAAAATTATAAATATAATAAAAATATAATGTAGCCTACAGATATAGTTAGAGGAATATCCTATAATATTTAGGGACTTGTCTTTAATAGACAGGCATAGACAGAGACACAATGCACGCTGTGAGCTTGTAGATCGGCTATTTTCAGAACTTCTTAAATAGGCCTGTGTTTTCTAATATCATTTCTTAAGATTTTTATTTTATTTATTGATGAAATTAGAAAAAGATAATTTATTTAATTATTTAAAATCATGAAATGTTTTTCTTTTTAGAGGGGAATGTGTTTTGAAAGTTTTTAAATGATCCAAACTAAATGTAGGAAACCAAACGTTAAGGGACCCATAAAAATGTTTTCACGACCCACAAATGGGTCCAGTCCTAGTGCTTGGGAAACAGTGTTGTAAAATCAGATGATTATTGTATTCTCCGCTTTGAGAACTGTCTATGACTCTGCCTCATATCTCTCTCTCTCTCTCTCTCTCTCTCTCTCTCTCTCTCTCTCTCTCTCTCTCTCTCTCTCTCTCTCTCTCTCTCTCACACACACACACACACAATAAATGCGAGATATCTCTGTTCTGTCTAATAAGAGGCAGATGGAACGGCATGATAGGTCCGACTCCGGTTGATTTAGCGTTAGCATGTTGCTAAGCTATATCGCATCACCGTTGAGGAAAATCAACAAACGTAGGCTATAATCGATTATGTCACGTCACCGCATCGATGCAGAATAGCGACCGCATCGCGAAGCAAGCGAATTAAAAAAGTCCAATCCACAACTACTGTACACCACACTATCCAACGACAACCTAGCCAAGTTTATTTACTATGTGCTCCGTTTGAGCTCTCCGCTCCGTCTGTGACTGTGCTGACTAGTTAGCAGGCTAGTACTAGGCTATGTTTTTCAGTATGGGGCTCTGCTGCTGACTGGCTGGCTGCTGAGCGCTCTGCTCAGTCAGCCGCTGCACGGCTGCAGACTGGACAGAGTCAAGCATGGGTGTTGACGTTACAGGCAAGAGAAAGCGAGCGCTTGATTTGTTCAAAAATAAAACGACCATATCCCCCATCCACCTTCACCACTACTGCACTGACAAAACGGACGGAGTCAAGAAGAGAAAAAAGTGCTCCTCTTCATCTTCTCACTGCTGCTCAACGCAGCCTAGATGACACAACATCCCCCCCCCCCAACCCCCCCCCGCCTAAATATTTTTACATCGAATCTGAACGAATCACATAAACGATCAATTTGGATTCAAAACGGAGATTTTCGCCTTAAAGTTTGCATGGCTGTTTGTTCCCATTCTTTAGTTTTGAAAGAGATTTTTACTCACTCAGTCACTGAACAAAATGTTTGTCTTCTGTCTCTCTCTGTTGCTCACTGTCCGTCCGTCTGTCTGTCTTCTTTCCTTCCGTCTGTCTCGTGTACACAAGATAATATGTGAGCTTTTGTATTATTTTCCTTTCACTTAATTTATCAACTTTAAAAGTAAACAAAATAAAAACCTTTGCTGAAAAGCACGACATGTACGTCTGTATCCCAAACTAGGAAACACCAACTGAAGTGCAAAACTACAACAGCTCTTATGAAAGGGAGGGACTACTTTTGAAAAAGTTTTTCTCTCAAACAGTTGCTTTCACTTTCACTTAAACACACACATGTTTATGGTCTGATCTGATGTAAAGCAGATGTGTTTGGGAGTTCATGCAAGTAAATCATATGTGTGTGTGTGTGTGTGTGTGTGTGTGTGTGTGTGTGTGTGTGTGTGTGTGTGTGTGTGTGTGTGTGTGTGTGTGTGTGTGTGTGTGTGTGTGTGTGTGTGTGCGCGTGCGTGCGTGCGTGCGTGCGTGCGTGTACAGTTTGTGAGAGGCGAACACTCTGTGATGGTCTGGCTCCAGGACCACCACAAAAAAGGGGAGACGACACAGAGGTTCAATGCAAAAATAAGTTTGAAGTTTATTTACAAAATGAATTAATAAAGAAATCAATGCCAAAACGGTCTCCAAAGTAAAGGGCAGGGAAACGAACTGCCCACCTTTAACTTAGACTAAGGCTTAACATAACATAAGGTAAACTGAAGAGCTCTTCTAGGGTGGCCTGCCGCTCCAGCGGCCTGAGGAGGACTGAAGAGAGAGAACAATGATTAAGCAGAGCTTTTATAGTGAGAGGAGCCACTGGCCAGGTGTCTCCCCTTCAGCTGATCACCTCTGGCTCCACCCTCCAACCAGCACTGCAAGATGATGGTTAAAGGCACACACCCACACATTCCTATAGGGGCCGTCACAGGGGCCCCCCCCCCCCTTCAAGACAGGGTCCCACAGGGAACCCTGGCCCAAATCTTGTGCCACCTAAAAAATACATAAGACTATAAATGTGCATAGAATTAAATAAACATGGGCCCCACTCAAACTAACCCCCCCAGCTCAATTCCATTCGGCTTCTGCCCCACCCTCTCTCAGCAACTGGTACCTTGGAGCCTTTAAGAGAAAGGTTAAAGCATACACCAAATAGATTTTGAACACAGAGTTAATTTATGGGCACTAAGTAAATCATAAGCATCCACATGGCACATTATGCTCTTTCCAATGGTTTTTCCCATGTTTTTCCTTCCTGTGTGCATTACAAATGCAGACAGGATGAGAAGAACTTAGTGCAATGTGCGACTGTGACACACAAGCACAAGATCTCTCAAAACTGTTATTGCGTTTGCGTCTATCACGCTCTGAAAACGCAATGCCACCATTTAGGCCGAACCCATCACGCACAGGAACACGGCCACACAAATCAGACCTTTTAAACTTTGCAACTTTGGGCTGAGACCTTTCCAAACTAGGAAACAGAGCAGGCACTTTTACGGACTGACTCTGTTTTCCAGCTCTTTGACAAGTGGGACAATTTTTGATGTACTCCGCCACGCTTCTTTTAACACGGGGCCAAAAGAACTTTTCCAAAACTCGATTGTACGTTCTACGCACACCCATATGCCCCGACTCATAGTGAGCAATGCGCAAAATGACCTCCTGGAGTTTGGAAGTTATGACAATTTGGAAAACAGGGTCTCCAATGAACCCTTGGCCACGTGGCCCACACTTGCGCAGCAGCACTCCATTCTCTATGAAGTAGCCATGTGCAAGGTTTTTCACCTCACTTTTGGGGAGAACAAGATTGAACAGCTCTTTCAGTGTGGGATCGGCTTTCTGCTCCTGCACCAACTCAGACTGCGAAATGGACCTAGGAAGATTGCACAGATAGTCAGTTTCATGCTGGCACTTCACATCAACTGCTGTTTGAATAGGCTGAACCATTGGTCGATGAGCAAAGACCCTCTCCCCTGCTACATCATTTCCCAGCACTATGGTCACCCCATTAACAGGTAGAGCTGGACGCACGCCCATTCGCACTTCACCTACAAACAGATCAGAACAGAGCATGAACTTGTGTACAGGACAATGAAAAACTGACATTTCCATGCCCAACACAGGAATGAACGAACCAGTATTGGTCACTCCAGAAAATTGCAGAACAGAGGCAAGGATAAATGAATTACACGAGCCCGTGTCTCGCAAAATAGTTACTGGCACCTTCTCCGGATTACCAATCAATGACACATGTCCTTTTGACACAAACGGCAAAAAGGCACTGGACACCTCCTCAGCACTAGGCCAATCAGCAGAAACAGACACAGCAAACGCAGATGGACTTGGCCTATTTGAGGTGTTCTCATTACGTGACTCAAGCATTGCACACTCCTTTTTCCAGTGTCCTGGTTGGTGACAATAATGACAGACATTATCAGGGTTCTGTACGCCTCCAGCACGGCCACTAGGTCCGCTACCAGCCCCATTGGCCCTGCCAGGAACATACTTTCCCCCCAACAACCTGTCCTGCCACTCTACCCCCAGATCCACCAGCATAACCCCGGTTGTCCGGAGCTACACTTTTGTGTGTCAATGCATAATCGTCTGCAAGCGCTGCCGCTTCAGCAGCAGTCTGCACCTTCTGCTCACATATGTATATGGCAACCTGCTCAGGTACCGAATGGGTAGCACTTTATAATAACTATACACTATAAAGCATTAGTTAAGCATTAGTAACTAATGAATTCATCATGAGTTCATAGTTTATTAATCATGAATTCATCATTAGTAAGGCATTGTTTATACATTAACTGAACATTAGTAAACACAGTAGTTAAGCATTAGTAACTACTGAATTCATCATGAGTTCATACTTTATTAATCATGAATTTGTCATTAGTAAGGCATTATTTATACATTTACTGTACATTATATAACCCAGGTTCCAAATAAGGGTCAATTATATGGTGATAAAAAGTCAAATAAATGACTACCTGGTTATGCATACTGGTTTAAATAATGGTTAATTCATTGCATCATATGATTTTGCTTAAAAACAACAATAAATAGTTGGTTCATCTACAGTAATAAATATGCTTAAAAAGGTTGAAAACTCATGCTGTATTGTGTAAAATGTGCCAAAAACATTTTATATGTAAGGTTAAAAAATCGGGCTTTGAACAAATCCCTTTAAGTGCACTCCACTATAAAAGGAGCACTGCCCCTTTAAGAGTCTCTTCCTGATACAGACAGAGTGTATGATCAACAGAACAGTGAGTGAACAGAGAGAAAAAACGTCAGACAAAAGACAGTTTTGAGCATTTATTTTCGAGAGTTTAAGTGTTATTTTTGTACAATATGAGTGTTTAAAGGCCTAGCCAAGTTAGCAGGAGTTTGAGCCAACAGAATCCAGTGCTTCAGTCAGCAAAAACGAACTTTGTGGCTAACAGCTAAGCTAACTGGCTGCTGCTCATCAACAAGCCTGACCAGCAGCTGAAGAAAGACAGGAGAGATAGTTTTGAACTGAGTGGGTTCCTCTCCATGTGAGGCAACACACAGACATCGGATGGCAAGCTATTGGAGACCCAGGAACTGAATCTACAGAAAACATCTATTGGACCAACTGCATGGTTTGACCAAGTGACTTGAACAGAGCTCTGACTGACTATTTTTTGGAACTGAGATTTGACTTTGAACAGAACTCTGACTAACTAATATTTTTGAACTGAGACTTTGGACCGAGCAACTGAACTGTTTTGATCATCCACTGAGTTAACTGAACACAGATCTAAGGAAGAGGAAAAGACAGTGACATTTCATTTGGAAGTTAGATATTGACAATATTGCACTGTTTTGTTACTAAAATTGATATTGCACTATTTTTGATAATTGATTGTTTTTGATATTTTATTTTATTATTTTCTGTAAAGGTTGAACTTAATGGTCATATTAAGGTTAAAGGGGAGTTTAAAGGTACTTGCCTGCACTTTTTATTTTGAAAGCATACTTAACCTGCTGAAAATAGCTCAAATAAATAGGTCTTAACTGTTTAAATGGGCTGAAAATATAATAAAGATTGACCGGTCCTAAATAGAAAACTATCTTTAGTTTGAATTAACTGGATTAAATATTTAGTTGGTAAACTAAATAGAAAAACTGACCTAAGAACCTGCTCTAAAAAAGAAAGGTGTTGAATGGTTTTTGAGAATTTTGTCTACCTACCTCCATCATTGTAAATAGTTTATTGTATGCATACTATTTTTGCTTCATTATTTCATTCAGTAAACTTGACGTCTTTATTATTCACATTTAAGCTCTTGTCTCTGGTCTATTCTTTTAGTCACCTCACGAACCTAGAAATACGGTCATTTTCTACATCACTGCTTCTATCTCATTTATAAATGCTTTATAAGGCATGAATAGTCCTCACTTTAGATGGGCTCACGGAACATACTTAACTAACAAGTAGTAACTACCTTAATAAATCATTAATTGATGATGAATTCATGATTAATAAAGTATGAACTCATGATGAATTCAGCAGTTACTAATGCTTAACTACTGTGTTTACTACTGTGTTTACTAATGTACAGTAAATGTATAAATAATGCCTTACTAATGATGAATTCATGATTAATAAAGTATGAACTCATGATGAATTCAGTAGTTACTAATGCTTAACTACTGTGTTTACTAATGTTCAGTTAATGTATAAATGATGCCTTACTAATGATGAATTCATGATTAATAAACTATGAACTCATGATGAATTCATGATGATTTCATTAGCTACTAATGCTTAACTAATGCTTTATAGTGTATAGTTATTATAAAGTGCTACCGAATTCTTGAATTGTTCCAGCACGATCAAGTCAACCAGGTCCTCATAATTCTCCACCTCCGAAGCCACACACCAGCGATTGAAATGCATTGACAGATCACGAGCAAACTCCACATAGGACCTACTTCCTCTCTGCCACGCTCGAAACCGCTGGCGGTAAGCCTCGGGCACCAATTCATAGGCTTTCAGCACTGCCTCTTTTACCAACCTGTAGTTTGTACAGTCCTGTTTTGACAGTAAGGCAAACGCCTCCTGCGCCCGACCAGTGAGAACACACTGCAACAGGACCGTGCGGTCCAAGTCACTCCAGTCCCTAGCGTCTGCCACCCGCTCGAACAGAGTAAAGAACACCTCCACTTCCTTCTCATTAAACCTGGGGACCAAGCGTAAGCTATTTAAGATCTTATCCTTGTCACCTGATTCCTCCTTCTTTGCGTCCCTCAACTTCCCATCTCTCACCAGACTGAGCCTCGCCGTCTCAACATCTAGTCTTGCCATTTCTGCTCTGTGCCTCATTCTTTCCATCTCCAACTCCTGCTCTTTCAATTGCACTTCCTTTTCTTTCAACTGCATTTCCTTGTCTTTCAACTGCATTTCCTTTTCTTTCAACTGCACCTGAAACTTTAGGTTTAGCAGTTCTTTCTGCTGCTCAAATGTCAAGCTAGCCCCAGAGGGCAAAATCTCCTCCACAACCAACTCATCATCGGAGGAGTCAACACCTGCTGCTCATACAAATTAGCTCTGATGATAGATCTCATGTTTTCTTTCTTCCTTTTATCACCAATCTCAAT
>NC_137815.1:15669252-15906752 GCF_963921795.1 Nannobrachium achirus | reverse complement strand
CACCACTAAAAACTTAAAATATGAAGTGTGAGCTTTTATCAGTAATGTAACAGCCGTGTGGAATTCAGATACTCACAGATGGGCATTGCTTCTTCTCCTAAAGAAGACCAATTCTATTTATCCTTATAGCACTATAAAATTCAGAAAATGAGGCTTTTTGGAAGTTTAAAAGCTTCCTTTTATTTGCTCAGCGGTATTACACATGTGTATTTAACAATACAAATGCAAATACAAAAAGAATAGAAATGAAATCAATCAGGATTTACCAATGCCTTATATTAGGCTTGTTCTAAAATAATTCCGAATTTAGATTTAAAAGCAGGAGGTTCCATTAGATTTAGCTGTGGTTACATGTGATAGTTCCAAAAATGTATAATATTTAACACCAAATAGGCTTACGTGTACTGTGCTTTGGAAATGAGTTGATCGTTGACAATGAAACTGTGCCTGTACTGTATTGTTACAATGACAATTAACTTCTATTCTATTCTATATATACGATGGTTCAGTCTCGGGGAAGTTCCCCAGACAGTCTGTGTACGTGCGTGCACGTAGGTGTGCGCGCACACACACGCACGCACGCACGCACGCACGCACGCACGCACGCACGCACGCACGCACGCACGCACGCACACACACACACACACACACACACACACACACACACACACACACACACACACACACACACACACACACACACACGTGTGCATTACTTTGCATCTTGTTCAGACATCTACTGATCGGTGATGGAAATAGACATGTCTCGTACGCAGCGTATGTACTTCAGACACAGGAAATGCATAACCACAAAGAGGCTTCAAACGCTTGCAAACTTTCCAGTGCACCTGCAGTCATTTCAACCAGTCAATATCGTTCCTTCTTTAACCAGGCCAAGTGATAATATATTAAGCCTGTGAGTTGTTCAACATAAATTAAGTTCTTTTACATTTCACATGTTCAACATTGAACATTGTGGATGCTCTTTGTACAGTTAAATGATCCCCATATGTATTCATTGCTTAGCAGATACAGTAGTTGCTCCATTCTTTACCAACAAAGTTGGCAGGGTGTGTAGCAACCAATAATTAATAACGGCTCATAATGTAATAAGGGCTCATAATGTAATAAAAAATGTAATAAAAACTCATAATGTAATATTCAGCTCATTATGTAATAGAAAACGGGCGCATAATGTAATAATTAAAATGTATTAAAAGCTCATAATGTAATAATCAGCTCATAATGTAATAAAAATACATTATTACATTATGAAGTTTTATTACATAATTAGCCTCCTGTGTGGAGGTTCTTAATGTAACACATTATTACATTATTACATTATTGAAAAATCCGTAATTACGCACTGCCGTCTGGCCAGGGAACGCCAGCAGCAGCAGTCTGCTCTCACCCAGGCAGATGTGTGCACACGCCCATGTGCAAGGGCGAGGTCGATTCTCGCCCTTAGGGTGTCTTATGGCCCTATCATAGAACAGTCTGCGGTGATTAGGGTGTTGGCTTAACCCTGGTTTTTGACATTATCAAAACGAAGCGGATAAAAGCTTCAAACTTTTTTTGAGGCTTCTTTAGGACCTAACTTTATTTTGAAAATTACCCATAGAATTATCCATATCAAGTTGGGCTCCCATCGACTTTCTATACTGGAGGAAAATACCTAGAATAAAATCTGATTTAAGTAGGATATGAGGGGTCTAACTAGGGGGTTTGTCATGATTCTGAAGCCATTGCAAGCATTTGTTTTGAACAACAAACTTTCCTTGGGCTAGATATGGCCCCCCAAAACACCCCAAAAAACTGTGAAAAGTGATGGCTCATCACTAAATGGCCATCGAAGGTGGGGGGGGGGGGGGCGTTGTGAGCTTGTAGATCTGCTGTTTTCACTAGTTTGGGTCGGGACTAGTTTGGTGTATAATACCCCGGTAACCACAAGCCTCGCGTGGCTTAATGCTTTTCTAAAACGCTCACAATATTGCAACATGAAAATCATAGACATGTACCAATTAAAACTGTTCTATTTCACTAATAATACACAATAAGGTCTGCTCTGCAAGAAAGTATATCCCGGCCAGGCTGCAGAAACAACACAGGTGCAGAATTGGTGCACTGTGGAACACTGTGGAAAGAAATGATGCACCTGGGTTTGATATAAACTGATGCAAGGTGTGGGTTATAGTCTCATATACCACAGCAACCAGCCAATCAGAATCAAGGAATGGAACTAGCCGTTTTTCTCTTTTGGGTCACGGGCTAAAATGTTTGGGAACCACTGCTGTAAGTTTGTCCAGTTCCTCTTTACTCAGTCTCTCCTCTTTACTCAGTCTGTTCTTCCATTGGTTTACTTTAGCATGTCTCTGGTGTGTTAATGTCCCAACTGACACTGAGCCCTATTTTAATGGCTGTATTGGGCGCCGTGCTAAGGAGATTCTGTCTATCCACTAACATTCTGGACGAATGAATAATTATCTTCTACTTATTATGACTTTATGCGCTGTTATTCACTGTGTGCTCAGCAGCTGAAGAATTATTCATGTTTTATTAGAGCCGAAATTGTAAAGAGAAAGGCGAGAGAGAGATGAACGAGCAGAGCAAAGTGTCCGTCTGTGTGTGTGTGTGTGTGTGTGTGTGTGTGTGTGTGTGTGTGTGTGTGTGTGTGTGTGTGTGTGTGTGCGTGCGTGAGAGAGAGAGAGACAGACAGACAGACAGACAGACAGACAGACAGACAGACAGACAGACAGACAGACAGACAGACAGACAGACACCTATAGCCTACATTTGACAAGTAAATGAAGGCTATAATACTTTTTTGTATAATTTGTCTCACGTTATTCGAGACAGACCACTCGTGCCAGCGTGTCATTGTGATTAACCTAGGCTCGTTGAGTGGACAATGGACGTGTGCACTATACCAGCTTCTCGCACACCAAAAATATCCAATCTACAATTCTCCTGCCGATGTTTCATTCGTTTGCTGTGTTGTGTATAGCTACTCAACAGAGTCATGGCTTATGTCGGGGGGGGGGGAAGAGTAGGATTTCTTAAAAAATAATTTTAGTAAAATTATTTTTTTACATTTTAAAAATCGGTTGAGAATTGAGGCTATATGGTTCATTTTGTGGTTCAGCTTCCCTCTCCAAAATGCAGGAGAACAGTCTGTTGGTATATGCTGCACCTTCCTCAAGTATTGTCAGCGCATGTATCTATTCTGCATCTAGCATTTGGCAAGAACCAAATTCAGAGTGAACTCAAAGATTTGCTTCTGGGGGTCCCTGGAACCAAATATGAAAACACTTTGTTAAAAGGTATCTGTGGACTCTCATGTGCTCAGGGAGGGCATTCCACAGTGGGCAGTATTATGTTTTTTTAAGAGCCATTGTGGGCTATTATTATTATTACTAGGGATGTACCGAAAGGAACATTCTTGGCCGAAACAAAATACCGAATAATGGAAACACTTGGCCGAAAACCGAACACCGAATAGCCGAATATTATTCATATATATTATGCGCATAATGTATTTTTATTAACATTTTTGTACCATTGCTGTCATTGCAGTAACCTTGTTGTAAAGCTACCTTATTATGGCAAAAGACGTGATTATGTCAAAACCATACAAAACTAATAATAATAATCACCATTATCAGGGCTCAAAATTAACTTTTTTGATTACATGATTTGAACATGCCATATCATGTAGGCTATGTCATTATCAGCCCTACATTTATCATTGAACTTATTTTTTATGCCCACAATGATTGTATACTGGTTTTGTAGCAATTATAGAAATATTAGACATTTTGGAAAAAATAACCAGTTTTATATCAAGGTGCCCACTCCTCCTTAGTGCCCACTCTTCCAACTGTCTGTCCCTCATCTATCCATCTAACTCCACAGTCCAGACAGGACCCTACATCTCACATATTTTATACTAGCTATGTGCCTATAGCTCTCTCACACACACACACACACACACACACACACACACACACACACACACACACACGCGCACACACACACACACACACACACACACACACACACACACACACACACACGCACACACACGCACACACACATACAATTGAGCTCCACCCCCAGTGCTCTCTCTCTCTCTCTCTGTTTCAACAGTTAAGCACCATAGTATCAAAGTAACTAGCTAACGCCATGGCATTGTATTGATTAGAGAAGACACTCCCTCGATTGCTAAATGATAGAAAAGAAAATGAAAAGAAAGAAAAAATAGTAGGCCTATTAAACCATGACCACGCTATTACAACAGCCTATAGGCCTATATAGTGAACAAAGCATACAAGTACTTGCAGCTAAAACAAAACCAAAAAATGTAATTTATTTCTTAGTGAGGAAGGTGCTACTCCTTACAGCTGTACGGGATATGAAGCGGTTGGCTATGACATCCATGTCAAGTTTCAAGCAAATAGGCTATGGGAGCGCTCCGCCTCCCAACGTTAGTTTCAATCTCTCCCACAGCCTCCACACCAGCCCCCCCACAGGAATGTACCTGCCCGGTTAAAACAAACGAACTATAGGCAACGTTTGCATACATGCAAATAGGCACTGTGGGGGGGCTGGTGTTTTCGTACATGTTAATTTCGGCTTGATCTCGCGGGGTGCCGCAGCCCTTCATACCCCACAGACTCGGCGCCTATGACAAACAGTGTCTACTCTCTCTCTCTCCTTCTCTCCTCCTCTGTGTAGTCGGCAAACTCAAACCCATCTGGATAGACGCTTCTCTGCAAACTCGGCACAGATCATTTCTAAACTTTAAATTGCACATAAAGGGCTCAAATGTCGGAGCAGCAGCCCTCCGTTCCCTTTTTTTACAAGTTTCAACAATCTAGATTCTAGAAGCTAAGTTAGCTTCTAGCTAACGCTGTTGGCCACACCAACAGAACTACTGTGGCATGCAGATGCTGGCTGTGCTGTGCAGGGCTGTATTAACCATTGGGGTGGTGGGGCCGTTGCCAGGGGCCCTTGGCTCTCAGGGGCCCTTGGCTCTCAGGGGCCCTTGGGGGAACTGGGCCGCGTGGTCATTGACAATTTACAAAAAATAAATTTATATTTTAATCAAAAATCTAATGTGTGGGCCCCTCCTCTGTTGTCTACAGGTGCTTTCTTGACCCACAGATGATCATCATGGCTTAAAATCCAAGCTGGATAGTGCACGTCGGGAGGGAGGAGGGGTTATGGTGGGGGGTGGGGGGGCCCTAAAAAATTATCGGCCAGGGGCCCTCGCGGGGGTTAATCCGTCCATGGTGCTGTGGCTGCTTTTTGAGAGATTATACTGGACCCCTGTTCTTCACACTATTCGGTGCTATACTATTCGGCGTTAAAAACTATTCAGCCGAAAAACGAAATTTTTTTTTTAACGATTTTGGGTGACCTCACACCAAAATACCTAGAGTGGAATCCGCCAATGCATTTTAATGAGAATGGAGCGTTTTTTGCCAGTAGAGGATTTCTGCAAAAAAAAAACGCTCCACTCTCATTGAAATGCATTGGCGGATTCCACTCTAGGTATTTTGGTGTGAGGGCACCCTTTCAGCCGAATAGTTTTCGGTGCAGAATATTCGGTCCCATCTCCAATTAGATTCCCATTCTTTAGTTTTAAAAGAGACGTTTTTTTTTACTCACTCAGTCACTGAACAAAATGTTTGTCTTCTGTCTCTCTCTGTTGCTCACTGTCCGTCTGTCTGTCTTCTTTCCTTCTGTCTGTCTCGTGTACACAAGATAATATGTGAGCTTGTGTATTATTTTCTCTTCACTTAATTTATCAACTTCAAAAGTAAACTAAATAAAAACCTTTGCTCAAAAGCACGACATGTACGTCTGTATCCCAAACTAGGAAACACCAACTGAAGTGCAAAACTACAACGGCTCTTATGAAAGGGAGGGACTACTTTTGAAAATGTTTTTCTCTCAAACAGTTACTTTCACTTTCACTTAAACACACACATGTTTATGGTCTGATCTGATGTAAAGCAGATGTGTGTGATGAGTTTATCATGCAAGTATATCATATCCCTGTGTGTGTGTGTGTGTGTGTGTGTGTGTGTGTGTGTGTGTGTGTGTGTGTGTGTGTGTGTGTGTGTGTGTGTGCCTACAGTTTGTGAGGGGCAAACACTCCTACCCGTACCCACAAAGACCCCACACTGAGCTGAGAGGATAACATGGACAATTATTAATGGGACAATAACGTGAATAGCGTTATTGTCCCATTATGTCATTTGATTAAAATGTTAATAACACGTGAAAGCCTTATAGTTTAACTTTGCTGTAACCACAGTATCAAAAGTGTTCTATTTTCTTTCTTTCTTTCTTTCTTTCTTTCTTTCTTTCTTTCTTTCTTTCTTTCTTTCTTTCACCTTGAATGGTCCAGTGCCACATTGGTGGCATTGGACTGCTAGAGTGCAGTAACTATGAACAAAAGAAGTGTCTGAAAAAGGGTCAGCCAAATAAGATCTATAGGCATACAAATGATATTACACTCATTGTATATCTGTTCTTCAGGTAATTGTGTATCCCTGTAAGTGTAAGTCACATTTACATATCATGAAGGCTAATGCAACCTTTGGGATGCATAAATAAGATTGTGTGTCCAAAAAGGTAGTTACTGCACTAGTGTATTCTCTGCATGTATACCACTGGACCATGGTACACAAAACAATAAAATAGACATTTTGTCTGAGCTACAGTACAGCCTCTCAGGTCTAGTAGGTAAAGTGTGCCTTTGTGCATGTTTTCAAGGGAAGGTAATTATGGAGAAAGCTATGCTAACAAGTTACAACGTGTGTATCTCTTCTGCATCTAGCATTTGGCAAGACCCAAAACAATTCTAACCCTAACCCAAACATTTTTAACTAAAATATTTGGTTCCAGGACCCCTTGACATGAAAAGTGCTCTCTCTCTCTCTCTCTATATCTCTCTCTCTCTCTCTCTCTCTCTCTCTCTCTCTCTCTCTCTCTCTCTCTCTATATATATATATATATATACTAGAAAAAAGCCCCCTGCGGGGGCTTAAGGGGGACACACGCTGGAAGCGGAGGCGGCACGGAACGCCTCGTCTGCCGCGCCGATACGCCACTGTTCTATTTGTCCAGCGTTGCAGAGCGTTGAACATGTTCTCCCATGCTTCTCCCCACCGGGGGAAATGGATGTGCTGTGTGGCAGCGCGCCGCATCCAGTTGGGGTTACCGCGCGGCACTTCACGTGCGTCGATACCGCGATGCGACGCTGCGCAGCTGCCCGCGTTCAGTGTGTGCTCCCCTTTATGTCCCTAGTGCCCAGTTGTGTAGGTGGCCACCTCTCCAAGTGCCCACATATCCCTATTGGCCAGTTAAAGGGAATGGCCTACAACCAAACACGGCCCTGACTGCGTGGGGCCCCAGACAGCCACCTAGGGCCAGCCCTGCGCCACCTGCCCAGCCACAGGAAAAGTAGATGATCAGCGAGGCATTTTTGTATTATGTTTTTTACATAATTGAACAACGGACAGTCGGACGCAGAGTTAGCAGAAATGCGGACAGACTGGCTGGTACGTATTCTGATTAAGGTAGTGAGATAATATCCAAGATTTATCATTAACAAAAAGGCACACATGGACACTAATGGTAAAATATATATATATAGTTACAGTAATTTTCTACGCCACCTAAATAATAACACAACCTCCTCCAGTCCCTTAAGCGGCCGTGGCCCCACCTCCCCACCCGGTCTGGGCTGTCTGAAAGTGAGTTAGTCTTTTTTAGGGTGTCAGGCATATTCACCTATAACATATTCGCCTACACGCATTTGGTCCTTTCGCCTGGCATTTTCGCCTTGGAGGAGAGTCTTTTCACCTACCTGTCTGAGCCATTTCACCTACCCTCAATTCTGCTGTCAGACTGTCCATGTTTGCATATTATCTCTTTGTCATTTAAATATTATAGTGACTGTGACAGTGGTGTTACAGTACATGTCAAACCTACACACGGCTATCCTATGCACTCCATAGTAATCACATAAATACAGAGCTATTGGAATCAGGTGCGCCCAAATAATTAATTAATCTATGTCCCGATACTACATTCTTTGGTGCAGTATTGAACAGTATTGTAAAATGAACACTATTGTAGGCCTATGTTGTTTTAACATTAGGCTATACAAAATAGATATGTAGGCTATTAGCCTATATAGGTCTAAGATATATAATACACCTAAATAGCCTATAGAATCAACCTTGCCTGTCAACAGGCATAAAAATCTATTTTGCCATTTTGTATAAAATAAATAAAATTAAAATGTGATGTAAATAATAAATGTCAAATAAACTGTTAGATTCACTTGACACCACTGTCACAGTCACTATAATATTTAAATGACAAAGAGAAAATATGCAAACATGGACAGTCTGTGTGTGTGTGTGTGTGTGTGTGTGTGTGTGTGTGTGTGTGTGTGTGTGTGTGTGTGTGTGTGTGTGTGCGTGTGCGTTGCGTGTGCGTGTGCGTGTGTGTGTGTGTGAGATGTTCTGGGCTTGTGTTGACCTGAATGGCCCCTGGCTGCACAGTCCTTTTCCGCCCTCTAGTGGCAGAAAAGGTGGTCCTAGCAAGAGGTGGCTAAAATATATGCCTGTATAAAAAATGATGTTTTATATTAATTGTATACGATGTAAGTACATAGCATGGTGGCAAATGTGCCTATAACGTTGCCAGAGTACTGATCAGTACATATGCCAAGCGTGGAACCTCTAGCATTAGTGGTTTGCTGGGAATAGGGAGCATAAGCTATTGTGACTCCATGGAGCCCTTCTCCAATTACTATATGTAAGATATATATATATATATATATCTGGCCGTGGTTTATATATATTATATATTATATATTATATATAATAATATATAATATTATATATATATATATATATATATATATATATATATATATATATATATATATTATATTTAAGTATTATATACATTATATTTAAGTGTTCCTATGTGTGCCACAGACAAAAAAACCTTCAACTGAACGCAGTACTTGCGTCTCGCATTTCTTATGGGCGCAAGTAATGAATGAATGAATGAATGAATGAATGAATGAATGAATGAGAGATGACTGTCCAGGTCATACAGTATTAACCCTTTACCAAACACATCATACTGAGATTCATTAACGGAAGTTTGTCTCGTCTTTACTTCAGTTGTGTTGAAACCTTAAGAAGAGGAAATGATACTGACACACTCTCACGCACGCACACGTACGCACACACACACACACACACACACACACACACACACACACACACACACACACACACACACACACACACACACACACACAAACACAGCTATGTATTTATCTTATTATTGCAGTCAGGTAGAAACGTTGTTGTTATCAGGGTTCGAGTTATCCCCAGAGAGCTATAGGGGGCCCTCATATTTGGGTGATATCTCGCCGGCGTATAGCACCGGCCGAAAATTCAGGTATTTTCGGGTATAAAGTCGTCTAAAATGGATATTTTCGGGTATAAAGTCGTCTAAAATGGGTTTCCTTTATTAAATCATATTTTTCCTTTCACAATATTATTTTGGGTGTCTTTGGGGCTATAATGAAAGGCTAATTGGATTAATTCATAGTTAAACAATGTTAGGGAACTCCAAGACAAGGTTTACAAGCATTGTGATACAGAGAATGAAATCTAATATAAGAGGTAGCAAAAGTGAATTGTAAACAAGCTGTTTTCCCCCCTTTCCATTAGCAAATAGGCCTACATTCATGGACTGACCATTTAGTGGAGCCTATTAATGAATGATTATAATTTTAATAATGATTACATATCCTACTTTTATTCTCATAATTATTAATGTGTGTGTGTAGCAACTCATAATGTAATAACGGCTCATAATGTAATACGGGCTCATAATGTAATAACAATGTTTTAATAAAAACTCATAATGTAATAATCAGCTCATCATGTAATAAAAAAACAAGTGCATAATGTAATAACCGATTTTTCAATAATAGTGGAGCGGAAAGTTGCTGGTTTTAATGCATGATAGTTCAGTTGGTGATACAAGCATGAAATTTGGCACAGATGACCTTCATATGACCCTAATTGATAATCAACCTCTGGCCACGCAAAATTCCAACATTTTCAAGATGACCAGCCAGTTTGAAAAATGGCTGCAACTGGACCTACGTTTTGGACAATATCACTTTGCTTGGGCTGTAAATCTTTGATTTCCCTCTCATTTTGATATAAGACAATGTTCTGGAGGTATTACAAACAAGCAAGTTCAGAAATAATATTATGTTCCAATATGGCAGCATATTTTCCAATATGGCTGCCTATAAATTGCATAAATGTACATCTGCTCATGGTTAATCCACAGTTAGTGATACAACCATGAAATCTGGCACAGATCACCTTTTTACTACCCTAATTGATAATCAACCTCTGGCCATGCAAAACGTTAACATTTGCCAAGATGGCCAGACAGTTTGCTGCAACTGGACCTAGGTTTTGGACAATATCACTTTGCTTGTGCTGTAAATATTTGATTTCCCTCTCATTTCGATATAAGAGAATATGTTCTGGGGGTATTACAACCAGGCAAGTTTAGAAATAATATTAGGTTCCAATATGGCGGCATATTTTCCAATATGGCTGCCGATGAATTGCATAAATGTACATCTGCTCATAGTTAATCCACAGTTGGTGATACAACCATGCCATTTGGCACAGCTCACCTTTATACTACCCTAATTGATAACCAACCTCTGGCCATGCAAAATTCCATAATTTTCAAGATGGCCACCAGTTTTCAAAATCACTGCCCAGCCTAATTGATTTTTATATTGAGTAGTGTCACT
The DNA here is from genome assembly GCF_963921795.1 of Nannobrachium achirus. Taxonomy (NCBI): domain Eukaryota; kingdom Metazoa; phylum Chordata; class Actinopteri; order Myctophiformes; family Myctophidae; genus Nannobrachium; species Nannobrachium achirus. Next base: position 15,895,864 of record NC_137815.1, on the reverse strand, counting down.
GCACTACCAGGGCACACTGGTTGACACTATAGCACGCTAGTCGCATGGGATTCGATGTTAGCTATTAGTGAATACATTTTCTAGGTTGCACTCACAAGGAAGCTGACACAAGGATGTTCCTTTATGCAGCCTATGCTGCGAATCATGGAGTGTCAGCTGCCATCATCTGAAGCTCAGATACTGACGTTTATTGTCATAGCAGTTTCAGCCATAGCTGAATGGTTAGGGAGCCGGAGCCCGTTCCATTCCAGGCCAGGCCAGCAATGTCGATCTGTGTCCCTGAGCAAGACTCTTAACCCCTAATTGCTCACGCACTCCTTGTGGGCAGTGAATCAGCTGGGTTGGGCTGAAAATACTGAATTCCCCTTGTGGGAGGGTTAGGTAATCATTATAATTATTGTTTCACTTGTTCACTTGGCTTGAAAAATCTGTCGATTGACTTTGGAAGGGGGAAGAACCACAGATAGATCCCAATTCATGAAATTGCATCAGTTATGGGATCAAAGTCATCAGGTTCTTTCATGCATTCAGCGAATGCGATACAGTTTCGTACTTCCATGGGCGGTCAGCATGGCAGACATGGAACGTGTTTGAGAAGATATCCCTGGTCTTCACCAAATTAGGTTCAACACCTGTTGCAGTAACTGATGATGTCACCACTAAAAACTTAAAATATGAAGTGTGAGCTTTTATCAGTAATGTAACAGCCGTGTGGAATTCAGATACTCACAGATGGGCATTGCTTCTTCTCCTAAAGAAGACCAATTCTATTTATCCTTATAGCACTATAAAATTCATAGAAATGAAATCAATCAGGATTTACCAATGCCTTATATTAGGCTTGTTCTAAAATAATTCAGAATTTAGATTTAAAAGCAGGAGGTTCCATTAGATTTAGCTGTGGTTACAGGCCAGTCTAAATGTGATAGTTCCAAAAATGTATAATATTTAACACCAAATAGACTTATGTGTACTGTGCTTTGGAAATGAGTTGATCGTTGACAATGAAACTTTGCCTGTGCCTGTACTGTATTGTTACAATGACAATTAACTTCTATTCTATTCTATATATACGATGGTTCAGTCTCTGGGAAGTTCCCCAGACAGTCTGTGTACGTGCGTGCACGTAGGTGTGTGTGCGCGCGCGCGCGCGCACACACACACACACACACACACACACACACACACACACACACACACACACACACACACACACACACACACACACACACACACGTGTGCATTACTTTGCATCTTGTTCAGACATCTACTGATCGGTGATGGAAATAGACATGTCTCGTACGCAGCGTGTGTACTTCAGACACAGGAAATGCATAACCACAAAGAGGCTTCAAACGCTTGCAAACTTTCTAGTGCACCTGCAGTCATTTCAACCAGTCAATATCGTCAATATCTGCTTAGCAGATACAGTAGTTGCTCCATTCTTTATCAACAAAGTTGGCAGGGTGTGTAGCTACCAATAATTAATAACGGCTCATAATGTAATAAGGGCTCATAATGTAATACAAAATGTAATAAAAACTCATAATGTAATATTCAGCTCATTATGTAATAGAAAACGGGAGCATAATGTAATAATTAAAATGTAATAAAAGCTCATAATGTAATAATCAGCTCATAATGTAATAAAAATACATTATTACATTATGAAGTTGTATTACATTATGAGCCTCCTATGTGGAGGTTCTTAATGTAACACATTATTATTAAATTATTACATTATTGAAAAATCCGTAATTACGCGCTGCCGTCTGGCCAGGGAACGCCAGCAGCAGCAGTCTGCTCTCATCCAGGCAGATGTGTTCACGCCCGTAAGGGCGAGGTCGATTCTCGCCCTTAGGGCGTCTTATGGCCCTATCATAGAACAGTCTGCGGTGATTAGGGTGTTGGCTTAACCCTGGTTTTTGACATTATCAAAACGAAGCGGATAAAAGCTTCAAACTTTTTTTGAGGCTTCTTTAGGACCTAACTTTATTTTGAAAATTACCCATAGAATTATCCATATCAAGTTGGGCTCCCATCGACTTTCTATACAGGAGGAAAATACCTAGAATAAAATCTGATTTAAGTAGGATATGAGGGGTCTAACTAGGGGTTTGTCATGATTCTGAATCCATTGCAAGCATTTGTTTTGCACAACAAACTTTCCTTGGGCTAGATATGGCCCCCCAAAACACCCCAAAAAACTGTGAAAAGTGATGGCTCATCACTAAATGGCCATCGATGGGGCTGAAGCAGTTAAAATCGTGACACGTTGTGAGCTTGTAGATCTGCTGTTTTCACTAGTTTGGGTCCCGGGCGAATGCCTAATAAAGCAATAAGCCACAAGAGGCGAGTGGTTACCGGGGTAGTATACACCGGCTGAGAGGCGTTGGGAAACACGAGGCGCAGCCGAGTGTTTCCGACCCTCTCAGCTTGCAGGATGAGCAGAGCAGATTGAGCACTGTGCAGCGACGCGTTTTTCCCGGTGAACCGCTAGCTTTATGTATTGAGAGGAACTCTTGCCAATTTCGTAAGAGACTCGTCGCCAATTGTAATATATCGTTAGCCTCATAGGATAAATGCCTAAGTCATTTTTTGGCGAAATTGAGATTTCAGGTGCTCTCCTGGGGCTGCTGCATCGCCCTGGATTAGCGCCTATGTCCTCAGCCAATCACAAAGCTCACTATCTTCAAAAATGATGATCTGCCTAAGTCACTTGTGTGATTTGAGCATTTTTACGTTGCCGCCTAAGTCACTTTGTGTGACTTGAGCATTTTTACATTGCATACACAGCAAAGCTCCCACAGTCAGTTCAACACAAGTGCACAGTTTTAGCTCTTTCCTTTGATTAATCTGGTAAGAAAATGTATATTGCTTTGATTTAGTGTAGGCCTAGCTTCAAAGAAAATGGCACAGAAATTGCTAGCTCACATTACTTATTGCATTACTTATTGCATTACTTATTGCTAGCTAGCTAGCTAGGCTAATGTTAGGCAGCTAATGTTTTGTAATGCTGTTAGCACATGCCTCATCACAGAACCAAGCCTTTGGTATTCTTTGAAAGCTTAGATTCTTGGCTTTCTAGTGCCAACAACCTTATTTAGCTAACTAGTAGTTGTTTAACCTAACTAGCCCAGTATATAACAGCAAATATTTTATATCTGTAGTACCAAGTTAGTTTCAGCTTTAGAGTAACACAAGGCAATTTAACCAGGAGGCTGCACTCTGAATTTAACTAAAGTCTGTGAGGGCCCACTAGAAGTCTGTGAGGGCCCCTAGTACCCACTAGAAGTCTGTGAGTCACAGACTTCTAGTGGGCCCTCACAGACTACTAGGGGCCCTTACAGACTTCTAGTAGGCCCTCACAGACTACTAGGGGCCCTCACAGACTTCTAGTTGGCCCTCACAGACTTCTAGTGGGCCCTCACAGACTACTAGGGGCCCTCACAGACTACTAGAGGCCCTCACAGACTTCTATTAGGCCCTCACAGACTACTAGTTGCCCTCAAAGACTACTAGGGGCCCTCACAGACTTCTAGTGGGCCCTCACAGACTTCTAGTGGGCCCTCACAGACTACTAGGGGCACTCACAGACTACTAGGGGTCCTCACAGACTACTAGGGGCCCTCACAGACTTCTAGTTGGCCCTCACAGACTACTAGGGGCCCTCACAGACTACTAGGGGCCCTCACAGACTTCTTTTGGGCCCTCACAGACTACTAGTTGCCCTCAAAGACTACTAGGTTCCCTCACAGACTTCTAGTGGGCTCTCACAGACTACTAGGGTCCCGCACAGACTTCTAGTGGGCCCTCACAGACTTCTAGTGGGCCCTTACAGACTACTAGTTGCCCTCAAAGACTACTAGGGGCCCTCAAAGACTACTAGGTTCCCTCACAGACTTCTAGTGGGCTCTCACAGACTACTAGGGGCCCTCACAGACTTCTAGTTGGCCCTCACAGACTACTAGGGGCCCTCACAGACTTCTAGTGGGCCCTCACAGACTACTAGGGGCCCTCACAGACTTCTAGTGGGCCCTCACAGACTACTAGTTGCCCTCAAAGACTACTAGCGGCCCTAGAAGACTACTAGGTTCCCTCACAGACTTCTAGTGGGCTCTCACAGACTACTAGGGGCCCTCACAGACTTCTAGTAGGCCCTCACAGACTACTAGGGGCCCTCACAGACTACTAGGGGCCCTCACAGACTTCTAGTTGGCCCTCACAGACTTCTAGTGGGCCCTCACAGACTACTAGGGGCCCTCACAGACTACTAGGGGCCTCACAGACTTCTATTGGGCCCTCACAGACTACTAGTTGCCCTCAAAGACTACTAGGGGCCCTCACAGACTTCTAGTGGGCCCTCACAGACTACTAGGGGCACTCACAGACTACTAGGGGCCCTCACAGACTACTAGGGGCCCTCACATACTTCTAGTTGGCCCTCACAGACTACTAGGGGTCCTCACAGACTACTAGGGGCCCTCAAAGACTTCTTTTGGGCCCTCACAGACTACTAGTTGCCCTCAAAGACTACTAGGTTCCCTCACAGACTTCTAGTGGGCAATCACAGACTACTAGGGTCCCTCACAGACTTCTAGTGGGCCCTCACAGACTTCTAGTGGGCCCTTACAGACTACTAGTTGCCCTCAAAGACTACTAGGTTCCCTCACAGACTTCTAGTGGGCTCTCACAGACTACTAGGGTCCCTCACAGACTTCTAGTTGGCCCTCACAGACTTCTAGTGGGCCCTCACAGACTACTAGGGGCCCTCACAGACTTCTAGTGGGCCCTCACAGACTACTAGTTGCCCTCAAAGACTACTAGCGGCCCTCAAAGACTACTAGGTTCCCTCACAGACTTCTAGTGGGCTCTCACAGACTACTAGGGGCCCTCACAGACTTCTAGTGGGCCCTCACAGACTACTAGGGGCCCTCACAGGCTTCTAGTGGGCCCTCACAGACTACTAGTTGCCCTCACAGACTACTAGGGGCCCTCACAGACTTCTAGTTGGCCCTCACAGACTTCTAGTGGGCCCTCACAGACTACTAGGGGCCCTCACAGACTACTAGAGGCCCTCACAGACTTCTATTAGGCCCTCACAGACTACTAGTTGCCCTCAAAGACTACTAGGGGCCCTCACAGACTTCTAGTGGGCCCTCACAGACTTCTAGTGGGCCCTCACAGACTACTAGGGGCACTCACAGACTACTAGGGGTCCTCACAGACTACTAGGGGCCCTCACAGACTTCTAGTTGGCCCTCACAGACTACTAGGGGCCCTCACAGACTACTAGGGGCCCTCACAGACTTCTTTTGGGCCCTCACAGACTACTAGTTGCCCTCAAAGACTACTAGGTTCCCTCACAGACTTCTAGTGGGCTCTCACAGACTACTAGGGTCCCGCACAGAATTCTAGTGGGCCCTCACAGACTTCTAGTGGGCCCTTACAGACTACTAGTTGCCCTCAAAGACTACTAGGGGCCCTCAAAGACTACTAGGTTCCCTCACAGACTTCTAGTGGGCTCTCACAGACTACTAGGGGCCCTCACAGACTTCTAGTTGGCCCTCACAGACTACTAGGGGCCCTCACAGACTTCTAGTGGGCCCTCACAGACTACTAGGGGCCCTCACAGACTTCTAGTGGGCCCTCACAGACTACTAGTTGCCCTCAAAGACTACTAGCGGCCCTAGAAGACTACTAGGTTCCCTCACAGACTTCTAGTGGGCTCTCACAGACTACTAGGGGCCCTCACAGACTTCTAGTAGGCCCTCACAGACTACTAGGGGCCCTCACAGACTACTAGGGGCCCTCACAGACTTCTAGTTGGCCCTCACAGACTTCTAGTGGGCCCTCACAGACTACTAGGGGCCCTCACAGACTACTAGGGGCCTCACAGACTTCTATTGGGCCCTCACAGACTACTAGTTGCCCTCAAAGACTACTAGGGGCCCTCACAGACTTCTAGTGGGCCCTCACAGACTACTAGGGGCACTCACAGACTACTAGGGGCCCTCACAGACTACTAGGGGCCCTCACATACTTCTAGTTGGCCCTCACAGACTACTAGGGGTCCTCACAGACTACTAGGGGCCCTCAAAGACTTCTTTTGGGCCCTCACAGACTACTAGTTGCCCTCAAAGACTACTAGGTTCCCTCACAGACTTCTAGTGGGCAATCACAGACTACTAGGGTCCCTCACAGACTTCTAGTGGGCCCTCACAGACTTCTAGTGGGCCCTTACAGACTACTAGTTGCCCTCAAAGACTACTAGGTTCCCTCACAGACTTCTAGTGGGCTCTCACAGACTACTAGGGTCCCTCACAGACTTCTAGTTGGCCCTCACAGACTTCTAGTGGGCCCTCACAGACTACTAGGGGCCCTCACAGACTTCTAGTGGGCCCTCACAGACTACTAGTTGCCCTCAAAGACTACTAGCGGCCCTCAAAGACTACTAGGTTCCCTCACAGACTTCTAGTGGGCTCTCACAGACTACTAGGGGCCCTCACAGACTTCTAGTGGGCCCTCACAGACTACTAGGGGCCCTCACAGGCTTCTAGTGGGCCCTCACAGACTACTAGTTGCCCTCACAGACTACTAGGGGCCCTCACAGACTTCTAGTGGGCCCTCACAGACTACTAGGGGCCCTCACAGACTACTAGGGGCCCTCACAGACTTCTAGTGGGCCCTCATAGACTACTAGTTGCCCTAAAAGACTACTAGGGGCCCTCACAGACTCCTTCGGGCTCTCCAGTACTCAGGAGATGGTAAAATTAGGTACAAGTTAGATTTTGAGTCTGACTGGGAGGAACTGCCTCAGAGAGTCAGTATCCCCCCAAAACCGTTCCCCTGGGTACGACTCTTTTCTGCCCAGTTGCCCATTACTCTCAGGAAATTCAATGACTTGCAGTCAATGAAGCATGTGCTGCCAAGAGCAGCCCACCACTACTATGACAACCTACCTCATCAATAGACAGTGTAAACACAGCACCTGAGTGGTTGAGGTTTGGTTAAAGTTAGGCTGGTGTTAGGCTGGTGTGACCGCATATCTAATCCAAGATGTTCAGGATGTTATCTTGATGTTGTGTTCTTGTTTTCTCCACAACTTTTCTATTTTTGTCATGTTTAGGCAAGCAAAACGATGCCTAGTGTTTGTAAGACATGTATTAAAAAATGCCTAAGTCACAACATTATTTTCTTGAAAATGGCCTAAGTCACTTTTTTTTGTTATGGAATCACTGTCATGTTTATCTTTTTGTAAAAACATTGTGTTAACCCCTCAGGAAGCTATTTTAAAAATCTGCATTAAAAACTCTTACATACTTGCTAGAAAATGTGTTTTTTCTTATTATCCTTAAATCATAAAAAATGACTTATGCATTTATCCTATGAGGCTAACGATATTTAAAAGTTATTTGGGGCCATGATGATGATGACTGATAGTGATAACCCCTTCTTCCCACTACTAGACAGCGACCGAGTCACAGCAGTCAGACCAGACGTGCAGACGGTGCAGTGCTCAGGTTCGGTCTGAAAAAAATCAGCCCGATCAACTCTTGCGACCGTCGCTAATTCGAATGACATCGAATGAAATGGAAACATGCTAAATTCGCTTTGTCTTAATGCGTATTTCTGATAATTCGCTTCCCTAATGCGATTAAGTTTATGGAAACGCCACTATAGACATGTACCAATTAAAACTGTTCTATTTCACTAATAATACACAATAAGGTCTGCTCTGCAAGAAAGTATTTCCCGGCCAGGCTGCAGAAACAACACAGGTGCAGATAATTGGTGCACTGTGGAACACTGTGGAAATAAATGATGCACCTGGGTTTGATATAAACTGATGCAAGGTGTGGGTTATAGTCTCATATACCACAGCAACCAGCCAATCAGAATCAAGGAATGGAACTAGCCGTTTTAGAATCTCTCTTTTGGGTCACAGGCTAAAATGTTTGGGAATCACTGCTGTAAGTTGTCCAGTTCCTCTTTACTCAGTCTCTCCTCTTTAATCAGTCTGTTCTTCCATTGGTTTACTTTAGCATGTCTCTGGTGTGTTATGTCCCAACTGACACTGAGCGTCCGTGCGTCCGTGCGTGCGTGCGTGCGTGCGTGCGTGCGTGTGTGTGTGAGAGAGAGAGAGAGACAGACAGACAGACAGACAGACAGACACCTATAGCCTACATTTGACAAGTAAATGAAGGCTAAAATACTTTTTTGTATAATTTGTCTCACGTTATTCGAGACAGACCACTCGTGCCAGCGTGTCATTGTGATTAACCTAGGCTCGTTGAGTGGACAATGGACGTGTGCACTATACCAGCTTCTCGCACACCAAAAATAGCCAATCTACAATTCTCCTGCCGATGTTTAATTAGTTTGCTGTGTTGTGTATAGCTACTCAACAGAGTCATGGCTTATGTCGGGGGGGGGGAAAGAGTAGGATTTCTTAAAAAATAATTTTAGTAAAATATTTTTTTGACATTTAAAAAATCTGTTGAGAATTGAGGCTATATGGTTCATTTTGTGGTTCAGCTTCCCTCTCCAAAATGCAGGAGAACAGTCTGTTGGTACATGCTCCACATTCCTCAAGTATTGTCAGCGCATGTATCTATTCTGCATCTAGCATTTGGCAAGAACCAAATTCAGAGTGAACATTGTAACTCAAAGATTTGCTTCTGGGGGTCCCTGGAACCAAATATGAAAACACTTTGTTAAAAAGTATCTGTGGACTCTCATGTGTTCAGGGAGGGCATTCCACAGTGGGCAGTATTATGTTTTTTTTAAGAGCCATTGTGGGCTATTATTATTATTACTAGGGATGTACCGAAAGGAAAATTCTTGGCCGAAAACAAAATACCGAATAATGGAAACACTTGGCCGAAAACCGAATACCGAATAGTATTCATATATATTATGCGCATAATGTATTTTTATTAACATTTTTGTACCATTGCTGTCATTGCAGTACCCTTGTTGTAAAGCTACCTTATTATGGCAAAAGACGTGATTATGTCAAAACCATACAAAACTAATAATAATAATCACCATTGTCAGGGCTCAAAATTTACTTTTTGATAACATGATGAAGAGCTTTCCACCGCGAGTTGTGGTGGAAATATTTATAGAGTAACAAAAGTCTAAATCTCACAAAGCTACTCATTTAGCGGTACCTGCAGCTGTCAATCTAACAGCTGAGTTCTCTCCCCCACCTATGCTTGCTCTCTCACTCTGTCAGCAAATCTGTACCCTGGGTAACTATTTGTATGTTGTCTTTATGTTTAGAACATATCCTTATAAGACCATGTTAACATGTTAGAATAGCATCTTGGACTATAAGAGCTGTATGGTAATGGTACTAGGGAGGTTTTTTCTGCCCGACAGGGCAAAGCTCTGGCCAGCAGGCCAGAGCTCTCTGATGCTGATAATGCTGTTTCTCTGATGCTGAATCTTCTTCAATAAATGGTTGACTTCACCCTGACTGGATATTAATATTTTTCTATCATAATTGGCGTCCCTGGGTGGATCAATATTTCATCTTTACCATAGATGGATACTTGGTCAAAAGAACTCTGGGTTGAAGGAACTTTTTTGGAAAGGAGATTAATCAACGAGTGCCTCGATCATGGCCGAGGGAGGAGGGCAGACGGCCTGCAACATGAGGACACCGCAGGCCGTGACGACAACAGTCCCATCCACACGACAACAGCAATGGTGACCGCAGCAGCGTCGGAGGACAACGCGACGGAGGACGCTGTGCGGGTGCGAGAGGTGTCTGCGACGGCAGCGGACGGCTCAACTCATCTCATCTACAAGAATGGAACGTCGCGGATCGATGTATTCTGTGAAGACAGCTCCAACATCATGGACAGAGGGAAGCTTGCTGTTCACTAACAAGGAAAGCAAGCCTACCACCAAATCACACAGATTGACAGCAGAGGTGACGGAATCGACACCACGTCGAACACCAACAGACTTTTGCCACAGCAGGATACCAAGCCAAGGAGACACACATGCGGTGTGAGAGCCACTGGACGCTGGACCCCACCAGCCCAGTGGAGATCGCTGAAGCAAAGACATTAACCGCCACATGCCATAAGCCAAATGAAGATGGGAGGAACGGAGAGACGCCATGAAGACTACAACTACTATGTGTTTGATATTAAGCTGAGTAATTTATATAGGAATAATATTAGCTAAAAGTTGATATCTAAAATATGAGTCAACAAGGCATTTGCCACTAATGTGAGAATATTTGTTTTTATGGTCTACATTCTGATATTCCAACATAAGAGTTGTCGCAGCTCTGCATGGTGACTAAGGGTCAAGGAATGACTGAGTCAGATGAGAGTGGACATGCGGGCTCTTGATTTTGGAAAACAGAATTTCAAAGTACAAACAAATATGGATTCACATTTACTAAATTCTAGCTCTCTTATATTTCAGTGTAAACAAGCAAGCCAGTTGGTAATGTTATAAAACATAACATAAGATACCAAGAACAAGTCAAGTTTGACTGAATGTAGGACTAGAAATACCTTGCATGATAGAAGGTGTTTGCCGTATATAGAACTCGGACGTGTAATACCTTAAGTCAAAGGTGTTAGCCGTGGAACGCGGACGTATAGCTATTTAACATATAGCTATCATGTGGAAATCATGAATGAATGAATGAATTAATTAATTACATAGCTATATCAACATGTAATTGTCTGAAATGTCTATTGATTTGGCACTCTATAAATATCCTGTTGTATGTAAATGAATATATTATTCATTCACAAAAGAAAAGGATGGAATGTGGTGGAAATATTTATAGAGTAACAAAAGTCTAAATCTCACAAAGCTACTCATTTAGCGGTACCTGCAGCTGTCAATCTAACAGCTGAGTTCTCTCCCCCACCTATGCTTGCTCTCTCACTCTGTCAGCAAATCTGTACCCTGGGTAACTATTTGTATGTTGTCTTTATGTTTAGAACATATCCTTATAAGACCATGTTAACATGTTAGAATAGCATCTTGGACTATAAGAGCTGTATGGTAATGGTACTAGGGAGGTTTTTTCTGCCCGACAGGGCAAAGCTCTGGCCAGCAGGCCAGAGCTCTCTGATGCTGATAATGCTGTTTCTCTGATGCTGAATCTTCTTCAATAAATGGTTGACTTCACCCTGACTGGATATTAATATTTTTCTATCATAGAGTCCCGACACATCTCTCTGTTTTTACTATCAGACAAATCGACCCATCACCCCGTTCACTGATTGGTCGATCTAGACCAGTCAGTCACAGTGATAGAACTTCACCGTGACTGACTATGAAGGCCTCCACTTGTTTTCTCACTTTAGATGGATAGCTTTACACCTAAAAATTGCGGTGAATAGCTCTTCACCTTGGACTATGATAGGGGCTTTACTCCACAGTCCAGACAGGACCCTACATCTCACATCTTTTATACCAGCCATGTGCCTATAGCTCTCTCTCTCTCTCTCACACACACACACACACACACACACACACACACACACACACACACACACAAACACACACACACACACACACACACACACACACACACACACACACACAGACACACACACACACACACACACACACACACACACACACACACATACACACACACACACACACACATACACATACACACACACAAACAGTGTCTACTCTCTCTCTCTCTCTCCTTCTCTCCTCCTCCGTGTAGTCGGCAAACTCAAAACCATCTGAATAGACGCTTCTCTGCAAACTCGGCACGGATCATTTCTAAACTTTAAATTGCACATAAAGGGCTCAAATGTCGGAGCAGCAGCCCTCCGTTCCCTTTGTTTACAAGTTTCAACAATCTAGATTCTAGAAGCTAAGTTAGCTTCTAGCTAACGCTGTTGGCCACACCAACAGAACTACTGTGGCATGCAGATGCTGGCTGTGCTGTGGCTGCTTTTTGAGAGATTATACTGGACCCCTGTTCTTCACACTATTCGGTGCTATACTATTCGGCGTTTAAAACTATTCGGCCGAAAACTATTCGGCCGAAAACCGAAATTGCATTTTTAATGATTTTGGGTGCCCTCACACCAAAATACCTAGAGTGGAATCCGCCAATGCATTTCAATGAGAATGGAGCCTTTTTTTGCCAGTAGAGGATTTCTGCAAAAAAAAAAAACGCTCCACTCTCATTGAAATGCATTGGCGGATTCCACTCTAGGTATTTTGGTGTGAGGGCACCCTTTCAGCCGAATAGTTTTTGGCGCCGAATATTCGGTCCCATCTCCAATTAGATTCCCATTCTTTAGTTTTGAAAGAGATGTTTTTTTTTGTTTTTTTTTACTCACTCAGTCACTGAACAAAATGTTTGTCTTCTGTCTCTCTCTGTTGCTCACTGTCCGTCTGTCTGTCTTCTTTCCTTCTGTCTGTCTCGTGTACACAAGATAATATGTGAGCTTGTGTATTATTTTCCCTTCACTTAATTCATCCACTTCAAAATAAACAAAATAAAAACCTTTGCTCAAAAGCACGACAAGTATGTCTGTATCCCAAACCAGAAAACTACAAAGGCTCTTATAAAAGGGAGGGAACAGACAAGAGACAACACATTTCCCTTGAAGGAATTCACACCTCCCCCACAAGTGCCCTGTTGAAACAAAATAAATCTGACACCTTTTTTAAACTTCTCTTTCCCCTATAGTGTGGGCCAACGGCTACGTCATCAAGAGCGAGCAACGCCCCCCCCCGTACGCTGATATTCCAAACGTAGGAGAGTTCGTTTGAAGGACGCTCGTTTTATGGTTAAATGTCACAGTTATTGTCCACGACATTACAAGCGGCGCGAAGGCCAGCGGACCTTGGTCCTGCTCTTCGCCCCCGAGCGCCGCAGGCGCGAGTGGCCGCGAAGAGCGGGCCAGGGCCGGCCGCGCGAGTTACGAAGCCGTGGTGAATGCAATCGTTATATTTATGCCCAGGCCGTAAGGCCTGGGCAAGCCCACGATAAACGCATTCACACCCGCCCGCGCAGTCCAAGTGACCACAGCCGAGCGCTCCAGACCTCCGCTCCAGCCAATCACAAGCCGCGCCTCAACGAACTCTCCTACGGTAGGAATACTCGCCCCCCGTACGAGCGCGGCCATTGTTTGGGTCAATAACGCGTCATCCCAACGTGACGCCCATTGGAATGCTTGGAATGCGCGCGTTTTGAATGGAATTTAAATACCCCTCAGTTGTAAACACTTCACAAGAACGGCGAACAAGATGGAGAGAGCCAAGCTTGGACTACCAATACCTTACAAAGACAAGCTCAATAACGAAGAAAGAGAGCGTTATCTGAGCAAAATTGAGGACATTGCTGGACTCGACCCATATGAACATGGTGAATGGTCAGAAGATGCTTTTGAATTGCTGCCGCCACTTACACGAGTGCACCTGATGCAGTACCTCATCAACAAGCTATTATACATTTGATTCATTCCATAGTGAAAAATCTCTGCAGGCCCATGTTTATTTCACCTCTGGGTGGGTGTACAACAAGCTGCAGATTCACAGCGTAAACAGCAAAACCGTCATTCGTACAATGGTAGGTGACCACACAGTGCTACTGTACTTTCTCAACTGTCTGTGTAGAATAAAGTAGGCTAAAGTGTCTGTGTAACTTTCAAGTAGGCTTACAGGAAAATGTCAATTGAAAGCCATTAAAAAGCCAAGTACTCATTCACAGTGACCCAGGTTCTTGACCAACAGGTTTTCATTAAATAACTACAGCATACATATGCAAAACACTAACAGTGACGACCCAAAGGTTTCTCTAGAAACATCAATTTACAAATGATATACAAGCATATGTAGGCAGGCTGTTTGTAAATCTTGAGGAGCTAACAGCCTGAGCTACAATGTGGAGATTACCACATTTTGATTGATTATTTTATTAGCCAAAAAGGGTACAAGTACAGTTAAACACCCTGCCTAAAAGGAACATCTCAAATAAGACCTTTCACTGTCTGTTTTACGTTGAAAGACCTCTGTATTTAATTCATGGACATAATACATAAATACATTAACAATAAATAGTTTAAATACATAAAAACACACATTAAAAACAAGTGAAAATAGCCGAAAAGCAAGCATGCACACAAAAACACACCTGAACAAATGATGTATTATTATTTTTTTCTTATTGTCATGTAAGTCAGACTTCATTGTTAGACATGCTATTTAACACTGAAATGTGATTTTGTTTTGACTATTTGCTTTTGTTCCTGACTGTACACAGCAGTAAGACAGACAGTTGCGAATGTGGATTGTATTAGTTGGCTTCACTTTAATATTTTATTTGTCAACTGTACTTGAAACTTGTGCACTTTATTTTTTTGTTGTAAATAAAGGCATTCCAAACTGAAGTAATTTTCTTTAATTTCCTAATGTAAGTGGTTATAAATATATATTGTATTGAAAATTCCTATGATGACACGTGAATTAATAAGAATGACATGGTTTCAAGATTCAAGAATGTTTATTCGCAAGATAAAGTTACAACAAAAGATTTAGGTAGCACTTTATAATAACTATACACTATAAAGCATTAGTTAAGCATTAGTAACTAGTGAATTCATCATGAACTCATCATGAGTTCATAGTTTATTAATCATGAATTCATCATTAGTAAGGCATTATTTATACATTAACTGAACATTAGTTAACACAGTAGTTAAGCATTAGTAACTACTGAATTCATCATGAGTTCATACTTTATTAATCATGAATTTGTCATTAGTAAGGCATTATTTATACATTTACTGTACATTATATAACCCAGGTTCCAAATAAGGGTCAATTATATGGTGATAAAAAGTCAAATAAATGACTACCTGGTTATGCATACTGGTTTAAATAACTCATGGTTAATTCATTGCATCATATGATTTTGCTTAAAAACAACAATAAATAGTTGGTTCATCTACAGTAATAAATATGCTTAAAAAGGTTGAAACTCATGCTGTATTGTGTAAAATGTGCCAAAAACATTTTATATGTGAGGTTAAAAAATCGAGCTTTGAACAAATCCCTTTAAGTGCACTCCACTATAAAAGGAGCACTGCCCCTTTAAGAGTCTCTTCCTGATACAGACAGAGTGTATGATCAACAGAACAGTGAGGAAACAGAGAGAAAAAACGTCAGACAAAAGACAGTTTTGAGCATTTATTTTCGAGAGTTTAAGTGTTATTTTTGTACAATATGAGTGTTTAAAGGCCTAGCCAAGTTAGCAGGAGTTTGAGCCAACAGAATCCAGTGCTTCAGTCAGCAAAAACGAACTTTGTGGCTAACAGCTAAGCTAACTGGCTGCTGCTCATCAACAAGCCTGACCAGCAGCTGAAGAAAGACAGGAGAGATAGTTTTGAACTGAGTGGATTCCTCTCCATGTGAGGCAACACACAGACATCTGATGGCAAGCTATTGGAGACCCAGGAACTGAATCTACAGAAAACATCTATTGGACCAACTGCATGGTTTGACCAAGTGACTTGAACAGAGCTCTGACTGACTATTTTTTGGAACTGAGATTTGACTTTGAACAGAACTCTGACTAACTAATATTTTTGAACTGAGACTTTGGACCGAGCAACTGAACTGTTTTGATCATCCACTGAGTTAACTGAACACAGATCTAAGGAAGAGGAAAAGACAGTGACATTTCATTTGGAAGTTAGATATTGACAATATTGCACTGTTTTGTTACTAAAATTGATATTGCACTATTTCTGATAATTGATTGTTTTTGATATTTTATTTTATTATTTTCTGTAAAGGTTGAACTTAAAGGTCATATTAAGGTTAAAGGGGAGTTTAAAGGTACTTGCCTGCACTTTTTATTTTGAAAGCATACTTAACCTGCTGAAAATAGCTCAAATAAATAGGTCTTACCTGTTTAAATAGGCTGAAAATATAATAAAGATTGACCGGTCCTAAATAGAAAACTATCTTTAGTTTGAACTGGATTAAATATTTAGTTGGTAAACTAAATAGAAAAACTGACCTAAGAACCTGCTCTAAAAAAGAAAGGTGTTGAATGGTTTTTGAGAATTTTGTCTACCTACCTCCATCATTGTAAATAGTTTATTGTATGCATACTATTTTTGCTTCATTATTTCATTCAGTAAACTTGACGTCTTTATTATTCACATTTAAGCTCTTGTCTCTGGTCTATTCTTTTAGTCACCTCCTCACGAACCTAGAAATACGGTCATTTTCTACATCACTGCTTCTATCTCATTTATAAATGCTTTATAAGGCATGAATAGTCCTCACTTTAGATGGGCTCACGGAACATACTTAACTAACGAGTAGTAACTACATTAATAAATCATTAATTGATGATGAATTCATGATTAATAAAGTATGAACTCATGATGAATTCAGCAGTTACTAATGCTTATTAATCATGAATGTTTTGTTTTATTATTACTATGTTGTTTCAGGTGTCCGCTTTTGTAATAAATACGGTCATTTTCTACATCACTGCTTCTATCTCATTTATAAATGCTTTATAAGGCATGAATAGTCCTCACTTTAGATGGGCTCACGGAACATACTTAACTAACGAGTAGTAACTACCTTAATAAATCATTAATTGATGATGAATTCATGATTAATAAAGTATGAACTCATGATGAATTCAGTAGTTACTAATGCTTAACTACTGTGTTAACTAATGTTCAGTTAATGTATAAATGATGCCTTACTAATGACGAATTCATGATTAATAAACTATGAACTCATGATGAATTCACTAGTTACTAATGCTTAACTAATGCTTTATAGTGTATAGTTATTATAAAGTGCTACCAAGATTTATTATTAATCGATAACATTTTGTCAACCATGGTGTCAAGTAACTACATTACCCCAAGTACTGTACTTAAGTACAATTTTAAGCTACGTGACTGTAGTATGGGTGTTTTTTCTTCAGGGTGTACTCGCCATCAATTATGTGAATGTGGGCATTTCACTTCCAGACAGCCTTTAGCAAGACAACATCCACACTGAATGATGCCATAGACTTCTGGAAATGAGGGATTTAGTATGAACCCTGATGGCTCAACTCTGAGGTTCTGATGCTTTATTTTTGCAAAACATAATTTAACCACTTTGTATATCCCTGTATACATTCCGGGCATTTGAAAATAGCCGATCTACAAGCTCACATTGCGGTGCTTTGTGAGCTTGTAGATCTGCTATTTTCAAAGGTTACTTTGTATACATTTTTAAAACATGTGAAATGGGACTTTCTGCATAATGAGTACTTGCTACTTTTGGCACAGTCTGGTACCAATACTTTAATGACAGACAGATAGAACACAGTACTATGCATTAGATGGTCAGTAAAAAAATATATATTACAGTAGATCAGGGGTCTTCAACATTTTCAGGCCAAGGACCCCTTAGTTGAGAGAGAGAGATGAAGCAGGGACCCCCACAACCTTTTCATAGATTCCATATAGTTTCATTGTTTGACAGCACTTTCCTCAGTATAATTTGGATTCATGTCAATTTGTGTTTTCAGATATTTAACCACTTGAACCGTCAATACTTAATAAACTTGACCTTTCACTCTGTACTTAGTCTGCTCTTCCCCCCCTCTACACCAAAGCTCTTTGCCGAAAATAGCCGATCTACAAGAGCGTGAGGCGGTGAGCCCTGACGTGTGACCTTCTGACCGTTGACATCGCAGGTTGTCAACAGAAGTGGCTGCAACAAAATGGATGTTGGACGTGGTTATTCTTCCTGTTCTTAAATTGTACCAGTCAGTGGATAGATGTTGTTGTCTGGTCTTCTTTTCCACCACCGCTGCCTGTGTTGCTGTTACTGCTGCCTTGTCTTTGAGGCCCTCACAGTGCTGGCGCAGGACAGGAAGTTCATATCCAACCTTTCCTGGATCGTAGAGCTGCTTCAGGGACTTTTAGGATTGAACAGAGTCTGCGTAATGATGGTATTAGCCAGGAACTGTAGACAGAGAAATGGACTGCTTCTTCAGCATGACCAGGAGTAAACCTAGATAGATAGATAGATAAGATAGATTATTAGATAGATTGTCTTTTTTTATTATTTTTTTATTTAAGTTACTCAACCACCTACAAGGTAACAAATCTTTTTGGGAGGTCTAAATTGACCATTACCAGTATGTAACTCTGACATTATACAAATAAAACCAAATGGACCCTTACGGGTCCATTTGGTTTCATTTGTATACTGTCAGAGTTAAGGGGAGACCATGACATTGTTGTTTGAAAACTACTGATTTAGACCAAAATGCAAGTTTAAATGAGTTCTGCAATGAATCTCTGTATAAACAATTCAACAGGATTTTTTATATGGCTCCCTCATTGTATCACGATATATACGATATCTCTGAAAAGGCATATCGTGGAGACATTGTATCGTCTCAACGATATTTATCACCATATCGCCCAACCCTACCTCCACCTCCTCTGTGCCCTCCATCTCCACATCTGCTGCTGTTGCAGGGCCAGTGTTGCTCAGTAGCTCAGCAGCTCTTCGTCTCTTCTTCCTCCGTTCAAGCCGGTGAGCCAATGATGCCTTCACTTCTGTGTGCCCCAGGTGTAAATAGGGTGCCCAGTCAGGATCACACTCATCCATTTCCATGGCTGGTTTTCCTGAGGGAAAAACAACAACGTCGCTCATTAGTAGTGTAATTGGTCTGTGTCCTGTACTGCGTCTACTTCTCTTGTATTGATTTGATATGTTGTTTTTTGGAGCTGTGTGAAACACAGGCTCCCTATACGTGGCCGTGTGGGTCTGTGTGTGTGTGTGTGTGTGTGTCTGTCTGTGTGTATGTAGCCTGAACTTCCTAAACTTCGGCACGCCACTAGTCCCACAGTTTTGCCACCACACACTCGCGCCATATGTCAAATCGACCGGCTTACTCAGGAATCGTGGGCTATTACTTTTCTAAGAGAAAGGTTCTATAGTTTAATTGATATTAATTTATTAGTGAATTAATTTTCCCCATTGACTTATAATGGGAATTGCAAAAACTCACATTCAATTATTTGTCTCTCGCAAACCATAGGGGCTAGAGTTTCAAGACTTGGAGAGGAGGTTCATAATGCTTTCAAGGATTAAATAAAAAATAATTGTGTCATTTGGCCGCATGGTGGCGCCATAACACCCCACTTTACGTTTTGGCCTGTAACTATTGAATAACATGGCCTGTAACATCTTGAATTTTCTCCAAAACACACTTTTTGCTCCTTTTCCTACATATTTTCTTCAAATGTCACAAAAATCGGTACACATGATCCACACACACACACACACACACACACACACACACACACACACACACACACACACACACACACACACACACACACACACACACACAGCTCCACTTCACACGGGTGTGATTTTTTGTTTTATTACAACTTTTTAACAGCCTGCTCAGGGACTAGGGGTCATCAATATGTGGCACATTTTAGACTTAACAGTATAATGTTCTTATTTGATCATAAGACCTAATTACTTAATTTCAGACTCCAGGTTTTCTTCAGAATAGGTATGACACTGATTTACTATGACATTATGGCACCTTAGTAGACCACTGACAGTGATTCTCAAACGTTTTATTTTCAAGAACCCCCATAACTCTGAGAGTGTACAGTTACAGTACAGTACAGTAACAGTCAGACCTGTAATGGTCATTTAGGGCTAGTGATTTATCATGTTGTATGTCCATGGCAAAAATAGAATGTTGTAAAAAGAAATGTCCACTACAAGCCAGCATGGCCATGGCACAGGAATCAGGGACTACTGATGAAAGTTTGGCTCTGGCTCATTTACATTAATCATGGTGATTAATGTGTCCCTAGTAAATACATTAATAGTTACCGTATGTAATATAGTTATGAGTGTTGTTAATATATTAGGAAGAGAGAAGAGGAGCACTCGTCAAAAAAATGGTTCACATAAACATTCGTCTAGGGTGCACGGCTCAGGTGAACAATGAACTTAGAGCAAGGACGCCAGCACTCAATTTAGATAGACTCCTTCTTGTTTATTACATTGTTTTCCCCCAGCAGCCAGTACATGTGGACGTTTCGGCCTCGGAGGCCTTCCTCAGCGTGTAAACAATATATTAATCAATCAACTCTATGCACAGATAGGCCTAAGATTGTAACACGCTCATGTGGAACATGGGATAACCTAGGGCTAACAGCTTGGCTAACCTAGTTGGAGGATTACATCTTTACTTTTAGTTAGCAGCGACAAAATGGCAGTTTATTGTGTTTGATAATAACTTACCTTTGTGAAAATGCCACGGACAAACAAAGCTGTCCTTGGGTACGTTTTTGAACGTAAATCCTTTGCGTCGTACGGCTGAGATCCAAAGCCATTCAACGTCTCTTGCTCAACTCGTCCATTTGAGCTCCATACTTTCTCTTCCATGCTGGAAAGCAAAAAAACGAACTTTGTCCTCCCCATTCACCGGAGGTCCACTTCTGCTATGGCACTTATGAACGGAGCAAACGTGCACCATTGTTAGAAAGTAAATGTGTATAAAATGTGAACGGAGTCACTGTTTACACCGTCTCTGGTCTGTACTGTTAGTTTTTGTCACAGAAAATGGCCGCCGCTGCCGCGTCACAAATGTTGACGCCCCCTTTTGGAAATTTTGGCCCACACTATAGGTTCAAATCTCCCTTTCTGTCTATAGCAGTGGTGTGATATGGATTTTAGAAGTGTGGGTCCTCTAAATTCATGACGTCATGCGCGCACGCTGTTTTTATTATTAAATAGTGTTTTTATTGTTAATTAGTGTGTGCATATGAGACGTGTGTGCGTGCAGCAAAATAAGGGTGGGCTCGCCGAGCCCACGCAAGCCCATGGCATCTCACCCCTGGTCTATAGTCTTAATTAGCTAATGTTATTATTTAACTGTGATAAATTAGACAGTGATACAACAGCTCCTAAACAGAATGATTCACAAAGTTAGTTACTTAAAAGCATAAAGACCTTCTCACCTTGGGTGGATGCATGCATCCCTATACATGCAAATGTAGTGATGCGCGGAAGCAGGGATTGAACCCGGGACTCCCACTCACCAGACCAGTGCACAACCAGTCGTGCTAATAGAGCTGAGCCAGAACAGCAGGGCTGTTGTCGCTATTTAATGGCTGGCACTAACTGTGGGGGCTACACGGGCACGTCCTGATAAGCCAAACGCCGATAAGCCAAACGCCGATAAGCCAAACTCCTTTTTTTTTTTTTACTCCTTTTGTTATGGTGAAATGTGAGCTCACCTGCATCGCGTTTCATTCCATTCATGCGTTTAGCGTGCGCTTGCATTCACGTAGCCGATTGCATTCACCACGGCTACGTAACTTGCGCGGCCCTGGCCTGCTCTTCGCGGGCACTCGCGCCGCGTCCGCTGGCCTTCGCGCCGCTTGCAATGTCGTGGACAATAACTGTGACATATAACCATTGTATTGCTAAAAATTCTTTATTCATTTCACCATAACAAAAGGAGGCTACTCTGTTGCATTTTTCCTTAACGGGACGGCAGAAGATCACTACGATAGGAGACCCGGGCAGTACATTTGTGTTTGCCTTATCAGCGTTTGCCTTATCAGCGTTTGACTTAGCGGGATTTCCCCGGCTACACAGACATAATTAAATTTACTGCAGGCTGAGAATTGTGTGTGTGTGTGTGTGTGTGTGTGTGTGTGTGTGTGTGTGTGTGTGTGTGTGTGTGTGTGTGTGTGTGTGCGTGCGTGTGCGTGTGCGTGTGCGTGTGCGACTGTGCGTGTGCGTGTGCGTGTGTAAATTATTGTCATAATGGGACAATAACGTGAATAGCGTTATTGTCCCATTATGTCATTTGATTAAAATGTTAATAACACGCTGTAACCACAGTATCAAAAGTCTTCTATTTTCTTTCTTTCTTTCTTTCTTTCTTTCTTTCTTTCTTTCACCTTGAATGGTCCAGTGCCACATTGGTGGCATTGGACAAAAGAAGTGTCTGAAAAATGGTCAGCCAAATGAGATCTATAGGCATACAAATGATATTACACTCATTGTATATCTGTTCTTCAGGTAATTGTGTATCCCTCAATGTAAGTCACATTTACATATCATGAAGGCTAATGCGACCTTTGGGATGCATAAATAAGATTGTGTGTCCAAAAAGGTAGTTACTGCACTAGTGTATTCTCTGCATGTATTTTTGGGGTCCTGCATGAAAAAGTTTGAGAACACTCAGAAAACTGATTTAGAAGACATTCGGCCTACTATATGTCAGTGGTTCTCAAACTTTCTCATGTCAAGAACCCCCAAAATGATATGTATTTGGTCGCATTTGTAGGGTTTGTTAGTCCTACTATAATGTGTTATTGACCTGCAACAGCTCTTTGTAGGGTGTGTTATTCCCACTATAATGCTGTTATTTGACACCTCCAAGCGATGCTTCACAAGGGGGCACTTAGGAACACAGAGAAGTATCCTCATGGCATCTTTGTATGCCACTCTAAAACTTTGCATGATGTTCACTCTCTAATAGGACCATGAGCCGTATGAATGACTGACTGACTGACTCATGGAAAACACTATTAGTCCAGACGTTTCGGGCAGTATTTCGATGTAATCGTGCACTTTATGAAAGAAGCATGAAATTTGGCACAGAGTTAGAACATACCATATGGAACATTTTTGGCAATAGACAACATGCCTGGCCACGCCCCCTACTTCCGACCGGAAGCCCTTTTTTGGGCTTGATCGTAGCGCGATTTCCTGTTTACGTTCATCTGATCTGATTCTCCTCTTAACTAATGAGACGGGATTGTTTTACTTTGTAATTTTACTTTGTAACTTATGTTAACAATGTCACTTAATGGCAACACTCATCCACTCTGCTGATAAATAAATGAGTTGTGACGATACACACCTGTTCTGCCATCATTCAATGTTATGAGTTGGAGGGGAAAAAAAAGAGATCTCAATTGAAACAATTGCCATAGGCTTTCTTGGGCGTATGCTTTTAGTTGACCTTGTACTAGTGTACTGTCATGAAACTACCTTTTTTCATATGCAAACTTCTTAAAAAATAACGCTATTTAAATTGTTTCAAAAGCTTTATACCCTGTATATATATATATAAAATGTCACAATGCGACATAGCTTTTTACACAATGCTGTACTCCCTCCAACTGCATGTCATATTATATGTTCGCCATTTTAAACTGTTTTTATTTTATTTGACACTTGCTTTGGCAATATAAACATGTCTTCTCATGCCAATAAAGCTCCTTTGAATTGAATTGATATAGGCCTACAAATAAACAGATTTGTGTATTTGAAAGCAAGCATTGAACCTAATCAGTATTTCATGGAAGCGAATGTTGTATGATTTCTAGCTAGCAAACCTTTTCCCTTCAGAACGCTGGTTGATCATGTCAAACGTTGTCATCTCCATTCTCCTCTGTTCTGGGATGAAGTCACAGTTGGCTTGTGTTGTGTGATATGCATTAATGTTTTTACAAATAGGCCTGTCAACAACTCAACCCACTCCAGAATAGACATAATACACATTAGCCCACCTATTATGTGCATCCTATGCTGTGTTCATTTCACTATATCACTGTAAATCATCGATTTAATCCTAATCAAGGCAATATAAATATCCATTCATATTTAATGCTCATTTAATCATTAAATCCTAAACTGTCACGTCAAAACAATGAATACATTTGGCTTTAATAGATACAAAAACAAACTGGATTAATTGAAAATGACAAGTGTTTAAAAGCATTCCTTCAAAGCATCATTGGGAACATTCCTTATCTCAATAACACAATATACAGTACAACATTTGAAACCCTCAACAGTAAAAAAAAAAAAGGCATGGACAAGTCAAAGAAAAGTGTGTATAAATATTTTATTGCAATAAATATGATGAGGAGACCCTCACATCTGGCTTCATTGGTCCTGGACGTACAGTACAGGTCTGAAAGACAGAAAACAATTGCATTCACAGATACAACACAACAGCGAAGAGCTTGTATTTCAATTATAATCAATGTTGTGTTGTCACAAGTGAAAATAACTTGTACTTAGTTGTAACAAGAGTAGTCCCCATACAGTAAAAGATCGTAGCTAACAAGGCTAATTAGCTAGCATGAGAGTTTTACCTTGTTGTTGTTGTTGTTGTGAGTCGTGCTGCTTCTCTGGGGAGTTTGCTGAGTTTAGGATATGTTAAGGATGTCATCAATACTATTAACTGGTGTAGATAGAATAAAAACATCGAAGATAGCGGTGCGCTTGCATATCAAGAGACCATGACCGCAGTCACCGCACCATCTGACAGCTGGAAAAAAAACCTCCGTTGGTTTAACCCTTTCAGTTCATTGTCATAATCTTTTACTGCAGCGCTGGGCAGTGTTGCCAAAATTTGTGAGAGAAATAAGCCAAACAAGCCAACTCTTGCAATATAAATAAGCAAAAAAAACAAGATAGTTTAGGTAAATAAATTGACTTGGCAACACGTTTATATGCATGCCTGACAGAGAGAACCCGGAAGTTCCCTTTCGACTTGGGGGCGGGGCGTCCCTCCTGCAATCGGCCAGGAATGTTGTCTATAGGGCCATCGCATATTTGTCTGGGAAACTTGGTGGAGCCACTCAAAGTTGGGCTCTCATAGACTTTACTATAGAGTAAAATAATTCAAAAAATAAATAGGGGTCAAACTAGGCGTTTTTTGGGATTCTGAATCCAATGCAAACATTTGTTTTGCAGGAAAAACATTCCTTGGGCTAAAAACGGACACCAAAAAACTATGGTTTAGTGATGAGTCATCACTTTTCACAGTTCCGTTTCTCGGAAATGATTGTTTTTTTGTGCAAAACAAATGCTTGCATTGGATTCAGAATCCCTAAAAACACCTAGTTTGACCCCTTACATGCTACATAAAGCATATTTATTTTTTGTATAATTTTACTGTATAGTCAGAGCCCAACTTTGATTGGCTCACACAAGTTTCAACAGACAAATCTGCGATGGCCCTATAGCCAAAAAATTTCCATATGGCATGTTCTAACTGTGTGCCAAATTTCATGCTTCTTTCATAAAGTGCACAATTTTTGCCTGAAACGCTCTGACTATATGGCTATATATGCTATAATACTGTCTGTCCCTCATCTACTGTCTCTCCTACACTGTCTGCCTCTCAACTGACCTGCTGTTCTGTCTATCTCTCCTACATGTCTTCCTCTCTGCACATCTTATCTTATCTTTCTCCAATAGGCCCAAGTGTGTCTTTATTTATCCCACTGTATCTTCCTCATTCTCTCTCTTTATGTTCTCTCTTTCACTCAGGTGGTTTAGGTACGCTCTCTAGTGGTCACTTCATTTATTTTAACATGAAGTTTATCAACAAACTTCATGTTAAAAGACAACTTTGTTTTTTTACAACAAGGGTTCATATTTTAGATTGTAATTAGAGAAGAGAAAAGATGAGTGCCAAAATGTTTTCATTTACTGCTTTCTATTGTTTTAGCGATTTTAGTATTTTGATTTCAGTCGGTGCATGGGGGCATGCGTATAAGTGGCTAAATATGTATTTTTAGACACAATAAGCCTTTTTTACTATTTACACCAGCCCCCATAAGTCACATCTGACCATGAAAGATTGCAGTGCATCTTGGGAATGGGCTGTGTCTAAAAAGACATATTTAGCCACTGCATGCATGCAGATCAAAATCGTTAAAATCACTAAAACGATAGAAAGAAGTAAATGAAAACACTTTAACACTCATCTTTTCTTTTCTCTAATGACTATCTAAAAATACTATCTAGAATATTTTTTCAAGTAAATTCCATTCTGATACATTTGAATAATCCTAAATGTTTTATAGAACCACTGACTTCAAATAAAGTTTGTGTTCACCTCTTGAAACCTATAAGCGTTAAGAGAATGAAGATGTGATTTTACTGTAACCTCCTGTGTTACTTTGTACCATGCAGGAAGCAACCATGACAAAGACACTTAAGGAGAGAATCAAGGACACCCTGGATCAGCTGTCTAATTGTGTCTACATATGGCAGCAAAGCTGAGCAGATCATGGTGATCGTTCTGAAAAAGATCGGCATGAATGCGCTAGTGGAGGAGTTTCAAGAAGGAGGTAGATTTGTTGCTACAATTTGTGTGTGCTGTGTGCTCTGTGTGTGCTCTGTGCTCTCTCTCTCTCTCTCTCTCTCTCTCTCTCTCTCTCTCTCTCTCTCTCTCCCTCTCTCTCTCCCTCTCTCTCTGTGAGTGTGTGTGTGTGTGTGTGTGTGTGTGTGTGTGTGTGTGTGTGTGTGTGTGTGTGTGTGTGTGCGTGCGTGCGTGCGTGCGTGCGTGCGTGCGTGCGTGTGATCTCATTCAAATGTCTGGTTGCTTAATAACACACTAGAGAATACATACGTAGGCCCCTATGGTATATGACATATGTATTAGGCCTACTGCTTTACAGGGTCTGTGATGTTAGACCACCATGAATCAGCAGGCGCTGTCCCACCACTGAGGACTTCAACAAGGAGTGGAGTCACTGCTGCTAAAGGTGAGCTGACGCTATGAGCAGGTTCTACAGTAAACTGGTGACATTGTCTAATAGGCTGTTCACAATAGGTTCACCTGCACTCTGCATATGCTTCCCACTAACATTCCACGAATACACAAACTGGCTAATAGCCTATTCCAGTAACTGAGGGATGCAGTCTTGTAACATGTTCAAATGAGTTTTACCCACAAAGATTCACAGATAACTCAATTGTCGTTCCCTTGACCAACAGCGATTCAGTTTGTCGACGACCATATGGATGACCGGTTCAGAAAGTGAACGTGGTCGACCCCATAGCGGATCTGCTTCTTACAAAGAAGGTCATCCAAAGCGAACTCTACGATGGAGTGATGGCTCAGATCACGGAATTACAGGTACATTTCGAGTTTAGAAAAAAAGATTTGTAATATTATATTCTTGCATTGAACCTTTTCATTCTCATAAAACACACTTTAAATGTATCATTTTAAGTATTTGCCCATCTTGAACATGTCATGTTTATGTATGTACAACCATAAAGAATGATCTGAAAATATAATAAAAACAAATACAATTGTCTGCCTGACTTTGAACTGTTTAAAACCATTTGAATTATAAAAAAAAGTCATATCTTTCATGAATAACTAAATGAATTACTAATTGGCTTAAATCACTATAAAATATGACCCACATTTGAGGTTGGTTGTGGAATGATTCTGAGAACATCATCAAAGAGATGCCAAAAAGTGATTTCTCCTCACTTTGTGGATGTATGTGACTTTAAGTGTTAGGGTTGAAGCACTAAATAACAACAAGGCTCATTTTCCTGTTTATATTGATCCCAAATGACTGTACATGGGGTCTATTAGGCAGAAATGCCCCTGTCGTCCAGTTTCTCCTGCACACCCCAGCAGCCATCAAAGCATAGAATGGAGCCCATAAGGCTTATGCATACACACTAAAAACTGCTGGGTAGATTCATCTACCCAAAATCTGAGTAAAAAATGGTTTACCCATTATGGGTTATTATAATGGTGTTTATATGTATAATGGGTTGTTTTGTACAGCTCATACATTACCCAGTTTTAAACTTAAGTTGGTCACCTGGTATGCAAAGCATGCTGGGAAAAGCATTTCTCTAGGTTTTCAGGGATATTTTCTAAGCTTTTGGTAGCTAAAAATGCTAAATGTATCATATCCATGTGTCTGCCTTGGCAAGCTGACTGTCATATGTCAGAATTTCATTTGTCAGTATTTGAGCCAAAACCCTAACCGTAACTGCTAGGCTGCTAGCTTATGGTTGAGCTCCCTCCCCCTGCTGTTCTGACAGAGAAGAACTCATGATAAATTTGAGATTATTATGTGATCTACTTTAAACTACTCTGATTTTAGCTTTTCAACATTGTTGCATATATTTACAATTAAGTACCTTTATGTTGATATTGCTATACTTGGAAAAAATTATCGGAGAATAAAAACCCTGAAACAAATCTTATCTTAATATGTTAATGTCAAATAATATTAGCATGGTCATTTACGATGAGTAAAATATATTACCCACATGTGGGTAAAATATATACTAAATAATAGTGGTTGACCCAGCGCTGAGTAAAAAATTCTACCCAGGATGTGGTAGAATATCTTACTACGGTGCTGGGTAGAAAGGACCTACCCATTTTTCTGTGTAAGATTTACTACTGTTGGGTAGGTCCAATAGTTACCCAGGGGTGGGTTATAATACAACCCAGAACGGGTTATTTTCAACCCAGCCGTTTTTAGTGTGTAAGCAAGCAATTTGTTGTGTATGTATTTTGTCCACAGAATCGCAGACCCCCATCTGAAAATAT
This sequence comes from Nannobrachium achirus, assembly GCF_963921795.1. Classification (NCBI taxonomy): domain Eukaryota; kingdom Metazoa; phylum Chordata; class Actinopteri; order Myctophiformes; family Myctophidae; genus Nannobrachium; species Nannobrachium achirus. The sequence goes on along the minus strand of NC_137815.1, from coordinate 15,867,426 downwards.
GTTGTGCCAGGGACCCCCATACCAGATTTGTGAAAATTCGATCTAATTAGTATTATATTATGACCTCATTCATTAAAGATTTCTCATTTTGGAAATGAAAAATCTTAACTTATTTTTATTTTTTGTATTTATTTTTTACATTGGAATATGGAATGTGTTCTAGGGACCAGGATTTGGCCGGCGGGCCGCCGGTTGAATATCTGGGTTCTAGATCCTCTGATGAGGTTGACCATTCAAACAGGGGCCGTGTGAGTAAAACCATCTCTACAGAATAATCCCACAGGGGCCTTTTCCACCGACAAAGAACCGGTTCGGGTTCTTTCTCCCACCTATGGGATGAACCAGAGGTGTGCTTTTCCACCGAGAACCGGGGTTGGTTCCGAACCGTAAAAGTTGGTTCCGAACCGGAACCACAAAATCCTTGGTTCTGGTTCAATCTAGTGGAAACGCAAGCCAGTTCGCAAGAACGAACCAAGGTTCGAAAGAAAGTTGAACCGGCACTGGTTCTGGAACCGATTCTTTGGAAGTGCAACTCCAGCCTGCAGACTGCAGAGCCGCCATTCCGTGCCCTCTCTATACAGGAGGAGCCGTTAGCGTAGCGTTTCTCCGTGTCTTTTTCGATCAGACGAAAGTTGAAATCAAGGCTTCACAATGACTGGAATAAATGCGTTTAGGTCGCTGTGCGTGGATCGTGGACTTAAAGCACTTTCGGGCGCCATTTTTTTATCTCTTGTTTTCCCTGGTTCGCCCCACGCAAATGAATGGAGGACTCGCCCTGCAAACTCGTTCAAGTAGGTAACTCCGGACCTCTACTGGTGTAACTATATACACGTAGCGTGCGCGCTCTAGTGTTGTTATCATTCGGGTCATTGTTTTTTTTAAACATGTTTAAAAATAAATAGAAGATTGATCGGCAGTACTTGTTTTCAGGGGTTTCTGGGAGGGCTGGCAAAGAGTTAACAGTGTAACGTGGACCAGAAACCCGTCCATAAGAATTATGTTAAGCCTAGAACCAAGCCATCCAGGATCTAAGTAAAACCTTTGATCCTATATAAAAATACGTTTTAATATTTAATTATTTGATTTAAACTTGTCTTTCTTTTTTTTCTTTTTTTCACAGAAACAAAGGTTTCATGGTCATGATAAACTGACATCCTGGATGGCATTCAGCTTTACAGATATGTTTCTAGCCACACCTTCAACTGACCCAATCACAATTTATTTTGATGTAACTCAAGTTGGTTCTCCTGTTCAAGCCGCTAATTATTTTAGCCTATAGCTCTTAACGCAGGCCTTAATACAGCTACGTACTACAATTACTGCCATTCAAACGTAGCGAACAACTTTAGTTTCATTTGCTCGCACTACTGTTTGTGCTTGTAAACACCTGATGACTTGTTCTGTCTGTCTTATCCACGAGTTTCCAACGCCCCATAGTGCATTGCGCAGACGCTGTACCGAGCTTCCGGCGCCTCAGCTGAGTGTGATTTACAAGCTCACAACAGGCTGCGACATCTGCGACGCGACGTGAGCTTGTATGTCTGCTGTTAAACCGGAAGTGTGGTGCAAACAAGTCCAAATAATCTCCAGTAAACTCCCGCGGAAACAGGTGGATAGATTTTACTCCCAAAGAAACTGAACGAGAGGTGATGAGCTAAAATCCACCGTAGAAGGCCTCAATACCAAGGCTTTGTTCATTTTAGTTTGCTTGCTAGCTTGTTGGTTTGTTTGTTGGTTTGTTGGTTTGTTTGTTTGTTTGTTTGTTTGTTTGTTTGTTTGCAGACACATAACTTTTAGTCATACACATTTTAATAGTGCACTGTCACAGGAGTAAAAGTAATTTCAGTAACTTGTAATGTGATGTAATGTTAACAGTAAAAACAAAAATTATCTTTGTCAGACTTATAGCCATAATCATCAGAAATCAGCTCTTTTTTTTGTGTTCTTTGTGTTTCTTTTTTTGTGTGTGGGCCGGGAACACATTTTGCTGTTTGGGAGGGGCTTACAGTACATGTACAGTATGTAGCAACATATTTGTTTTGTAGGCTAATTTCTGATTTAGCCCTATTCTATAGGTTAGGCCTAAATGGGTTAAGTGGTATGTGTTAGGTTTTCATGCTGGGTTTTGTTAAGGCTCTACTTTTTGTATCAGTGTGTTTGTTTGTTTGTTTTTTCCGTCTGCCACCAATCTGTATATGGTAATGAGCCTGCCGCGATGCCTAGGTGCTGTTTTTATTCTTGCCATTCTGCATTATGCGATTTTTTTTTTAACTTTTTTAGAGTGCCTTGATCTCATCTTTGTTTTACTTCATTTATAACGTTAGTGTTTCATATTTAAGATTTTGAGATTTTTCTTTTCTCTTGCACAGCATAGTGACTTACTTTTTAAGCCACATTAAGTCAAACATTCCCTCCTTTTCCTATACAGATTTTATTTTCAGTTAAACAAGGAGGTACCTTCCTTGGGGCTGTTAAGTCTGACATCATTTTGTAGGCAGAGGAGAACTTTTGGGGCCAAAAGGAGAGACAGCCGCTGATACGAACGACCTACGGCCTGGTCGCGACCTAGGCCACGACCTGGAGGTCGTAGGTCCCGGTTCTGGAGGTCGTAGTTCGCGGTACATACTTGTTAGGTCGCGGCCGGTCTAGTTTCGCGACCCCCGGCCGTGGTTGCGCCACCTCGGTCGTCCCCGGGCCGTCTTTTGGCAGAATATTCTAGAGCAGCAGCGCTATTCAACCTTTTGAAGCTTGTGATTGGCTGAACCGGAGGTAGGAAGCGCTCCATTGTAGTCACTTGGACCGCGCGAGGTGCACCAAAACCTATCCTTAACCCTAACCCCAACTCTAACTCTAACCCTAACCTTAACCCTAACCCCAACTCTAACCCTAACCCTAACCCTAACCCTAACCCTAACCCTAACCCTAACCTGCCGACACTGAGTAGCTAACCTGCCGACGCTGTTGAAAACGAGCGCTCCTTCCCTTAGCAAGCGTAGAGTTTCTAAACTCGCGTCCCTTCCCTTAGCAAGCGTAGAGTTTCGATCGCGGCGCTCCTTCCCTTAGCAAGCGTAGAGTTTCTAAACTCGCGTCCCTTCCCTTAGCAAGCGTAGAGTTTCGATCGCGGACTTCCCAGGTCGCTGAATTACGACCGAGATCGCGCAAAACCTCCAGAACCGGGACCTACGACCTCCAAGTCGTGGCCTAAGTCGCGACCAGGCCGTAGGTCGTTTGTATCAGCGGCTCTTGCTGGCCAAAAGGCCCCAGGCCAGCGCCCGTGAATCTTTTTACTATTTTTACTATTTACACATTTTTCTTCTCTTTGTTGTTGAAAGGAAAGTGGTAGAATTATACTTTAGTCGTTATTTTTGTCTCGGATCTGTTGAAATAGCAAGGGACAGATTTTGACAATAAATCTGCTTGGAGGTCTGACTACAAAATGATGTCACGGCTTAAAAGCCCCTAGTAGCCTATACACACACATAAGAAACATCTGGAATCTCTCACTAGCTACAGATTATTTCTATATGTTTACATACACACTGCCTCGCTGCGAGGCGTTGTGAGCTTGTAGATCGGTGCGAGGCGTTGTGAGCTTGTAGATCGGCTATTCTTGGCTAATGTTCCACACAAAATAGGGAGCCTACTAGGGTTGAAGTGGTTAGTGTAGAAAAAAGAAAGTTCTTATCACACAAAGATTTGGAGGACCCCCTGTAGTAACTCTGAGGACCCCCTGTTGAAGACCCCTGATTTACAGTACAGTACATCAGGAGATCATCTGCAGCTCTCAATCACAACAACAACAACAACAACAACACAAGATGCACAGTATATATCTTGATTCCTGTCACGACTCACTACCTTCAACAACAGCCACAACACAACAGACAGCACTGTAGACTAGATTCACATCAGCCTTTAATCCCAGAGCCAGAAACAGTCACTGTTTCATAGACACCCTGCTATTGGACCGTCCCACATAAATGGCATCAGTACACAGCATATACAACACAACATGGCAACAACAGAGCAACAGCCTGAATCACACAGCACGCGACACAATCAGCAGCAGCAGCAGCAGCAAAGAAAAACTAATCAGGTTCCTACCTTGAGATGTCTTCTTCTTGGCTTCATCAGTTGTGTAAGGGAAGGCCAGGGTCAAACGTTGGGCCTCATGGCTATACTCATCGTAGAGCCCTCCCTGTCTGGGTCATCCTCAGACGAACCCTCCAGCAGTGTCCATCTGGCACCTTATTCCTGGCCACTCCCATGAAGTAGGGCGAAACACCTGGGCTGGGCGAAACACCTGGGAAAGTGGTAAACAGGAAACTCAATGATGTTGGGCTCTGGTGAAACCTGTGTTGCCATGTCTGCTTTGATTGATTGAAGAATTTATTAGAAGTTTGCAATAGAAAAAAGTACAGTTTCATGACAGTACAAATCACTGGTACAAGGTCAACTAAAAGGAGATCCTAGAAAGCCGAGGCTTATTTCCACAGGAACCACACTTTAAGTATCTCATATAACTTACAATAAGCAATTTTGCTCTTTAACACTTTGCAAGCCACGGGGAGCCCCTTAATATTAAAACCGGAATATACCGGACATCTGAGCAAGGAGTCTCAGCCGCGTCGTCTTTTACCGTATACTGGGTCATTAAAAACGAAATAAATGATTTTTATCCAAAAATAGGCGATCGTCTAACCTTCCCTTGTCACCACTCGTCCATCGATAGCGCATGGCTCGTCTGACATGAAGCAGAAGTGACGTCAGGTCCATTCCTTCCAGAGGCTTACCAGCAGCCACCCATTTACTGTTTATACGTTAGTGCTAGTATAGCAGGAGTGCTGCGGGCTATGCGAGCGAAAATGCTCATATCTACTCTTGAGTCATCAGTGGATTATTTGAGCCGACATTTACGCGAACGGATCGCGCACGCGAAACGCACGGGGATAAGATGCGTCGGCCGAAACCCCCACTCTAAGCCAATGCAGATTGAAGAATTTCACTGTGGGAACTGTGGTGAGTATACACCGGGGATTGCGGTATGGTAATGGGGTATGAAGACCACGTGATAGCGCTGGATGTCTGGTAAAATGAATGCGGTTCAGATCATAATATAATAATAGAAATTTCACGGCTAATCTACAACAAGCCATTCTATTTCGGCTAGCAAAGTGTTAAAAAAAAGTGTAGCTTATTGGGCTTGCTTTCTAATGTTTAGAAAAAAACAGTGGTTCCCATTTATTTTCATATCAAATATCCCCAGATTAATATATTTGTCCACAGTCGCAGCCTCCCATCTGAAAATATGAGGTGCCAGGGACCTCCACACAAGATTTATGTTGTTAAAATGTTTCAAAAATATTCAAAATATATATATTTTATTTTTTAAAGAGAGAAAGAAAGAAAGAAAGAAAGAAAGAAAGAAAGAAAGAAAGAAAGAAAGAGGCTAAATGAAAATATGTAAGATTTTTGGTGTGCCATTTGTATATGCTATGCTGTAATTACCATAATAGTGCTAACATTGATATTATCACTATAAGACATTGCTTATGACACTGAACAAGTGGTAAATGACAGTTGGTCTGTTGATCTGCTGACTGTACTCAGTCCCACTAGGTGGCAGCAAAACCTTTTTTTAAGACAGGTTGCAAGGATATAGTTTATACATTGCATCAATCAGCTGATAAGATCTTCTATACTTCAGTGGTTCTTTAAGAGGGGTCTGGGGACCCCTGGGGGTCCTGGAGGGGGTTCCAGGGGTCCCCAGGAAAACTGGGAACAACACTCTAACCCTATTTTATACTTTGGATATACTCGCAAATAGCCAAGCTCACAAAGCGCATGATGTGTTGTGAACTTGTTCTGCTATTTTTGGGACATTTAAAAATAGAAATTACAAAAGCTTGTAGAGAGGCCATTTGTGGGGTGGAAAACAAATCTAGAAAATATTCAATTTAATAAAATGCAATAGTTTTGAAATATTTTTACAATACCATTCTTCATGGAAAATAGTTTCAGTGTTGGGGCCAAATACGAATCTTGGGTGTCTTTGATATGAAGAAAGTTTGAGAACCAGAGCTCGAATTTATACATTTCATATCCTACACATCAGATTTAATCAACCATCTAACAACACACACACACACACACACGCGCGTGTGAGTTTGTCTAGCTATACTTATGGGGACTAAACGCAGTCACCTGCTGGGGACCTCTGACAGTGTGGGGACAAAATAGTAGATCCCCACAGGGTTAGGGTTAGGGTTAGGGGTTAGGTTTAGGGATAGAGATTAGGGTAAGGCCACAGGACTTGCATAAAAATTAATGGAAGTCTATGTAATGTCCTTACAAGTGATGTAAATATAGAATGTGTGCGCGTGTGCGCACGCGCGCGCACACATTCTATATTTACATCTATATTTATATCTAACACACACACACACACACACACACACACACACACACACACACACCTGCATGTTGCATCATGACAACATGTAACTCACATCGACTAGTTGTTGCTTTACCATCATTTCTAAAAGTGAATGGCAAATGGAGTGGCAAATGATCCTTTTAGTCAAGTGCATGCTGGAGATGAAATGGGCCTATCATGCTTGCAGCATTCTGTTATTATAAACATAACAGTTTGCATAAGAAGTTATTAGACATAACTTCTTATGCAAACTGTTGAAACAGCGGCCCATCAGCTGTTATCTCTGCTCTCATCAGCAGCGCTGCTATTTTTCACCACATCCTCCACCGCAAAGAGCCAAGCATTAATGTTTGTTTGTAGTCAGGTCAGGTCGGGTTATTTTAGCACACATGGCACGGTTAGCGCTGTAAGTTCAATCAGTAAAACATGAAATAAATAAATTATGAATGCAAATGCTTACAATTTATTAAAGGCATTTAAACAAAAAGAGGCGTTCAGTGAGATTGAAAGTGTTGAAGGAGAGGTCAACAAGAAAGGGGTAAAATATTCCTATTATTAGTAATAGTATTACTAGTATTAGTAGTAGCCTAGTAGTAATAGAAGTATATTCCAATATTCAAAATGTACTTGATTGCCTTTATTTTAACCTGGCATAGTATAGGCCACAAAGGCAAATTAAACAATTACACCAATTTCAACCAAAGGTTAATCACCCCTCCAGGACAATATATCAATAAAACATTAAGATAGATATATTACCTCACTCCCTGGCAGTCCTTATTTCTAAGGTTAAACCTACAGGTGAAATCACACCTAGTTGGAACTCCAAACTGAGACTGACCAAGTAACACCTGCTGCACAGTGCTGCTTGCTGGTGGCCAGACAAAATCATTGTTGTGCCGCAGTGGCTCAGGGGTAGAGTTGCTGTCTTAGAACACGGAGGGTTCCCAGTTTGATCGCAGGCTCCCCCAGAGTTAGTGTGGAGGAGTCCTTGAGCAAGACTCTGAAACCCTAGTTGCTCCCGGTGAGCACGTTGGTGCCTTGCATGGTCCTCTGCCATGAATGTATTTATGTAAGTGTAGTGATGCGCGGAAGTGGGGATTGAACCCGAAGCTCCCACTGCAGACCACCGCACACAGAATCCCTCATGCCCCTCACGTGAGGACACCACGCTCCTCATCCTGCCGACTACGCCAGATTGTAGTGATGCGCGGAAGCAGGGATTGAACCCAGAGCTCCCACTCCCCAGAGCAACGCACAACCAGTCGTGCTAATAGGGCTGAGCCCGATTAGCAGGGCTATTGTCGCTGGTGCATGGCTGGTACTAATTGTGGGGGATACATAAGTACTGTATGGGTGAATGTAAAATGCCCTGGATAAAGGTGCTAAATGCACCATTTATTGTCTCTGTACATTTATGCAAACCACTGATAGCTCTCATCCCGTACAGTTGGCAACTTGTATTTTTTTGGGGGTGGAACATAAAAATGCAGTAGAGTTAGACAGAGAAAAGGAATATACACCCCAAGTGCAGAATTAGTCAATCAAATTAAATTTTTGTTTTCCAAGACTAAGACTATATATAAAATACTATTACAGCCAACTAAAGAAAAGAAAGAAAAAAAAAACACTTACTTACTTACTTGCTTGCTTGCTTGCTTACTGTATTTCTTTCTTAGAATTCTTACTAACAGCAAAACAAACATGCATGTTGTGCAAGACATTTGTGATAAAACAAACTTAAACAGTGATTTACATGGTGTCTTTAGCTGCTGAAATTGGCAAAAGAAAGAAAAGAGCGAGGGAGGATGGGGGACGGAGAGGGTTGGGTTTAAATATCTAAAGCAGAACAGAGGAAGCAGCAGAAGTAGACTGTGGGACACTGATACAACACACAGTAGGACACTGATACAACACACAGTAGGACACTGATACAACACACAGTAGGACACTGATACAACACTTAGTAGGACACTGATACAACACACAGTAGGACACTGATACAACACTTAGTAGGACACTGATACAACACACAGTAGGACACTGATACAACACACAGTAGGACACTGATACAACACACAGTAGGACACTGATACAACACACAGTAGGACACTGATACAACACTTAGTAGGACACTGATACAACACTTAGTAGGACACTGATACAACACACAGTAGGACACTGATACAACACTTAGTAGGACACTGATACAACACACAGTAGGACACTGATACAACACACAGTAGGACACTGATACAACACACAGTAGGACACTGATACAACACTTAGTAGGACACTGATACAACACACAGTAGGACACTGATACAACACTTAGTAGGACACTGATACAACACTTAGTAGGACACTGATACAACACACAGTAGGACACTGATACAACACACAGTAGGACACTGATACAACACACAGTAGGACACTGATACAACACACAGTAGGACACTGATACAACAGACAGTAGGACACTGATACAACACACAGTAGGACACTGATACAACACACAGTAGGACACTGATACAACACACAGTAGGACACTGATACAACACTTAGTAGGACACTGATACAACACAGTAGGACACTGATACAACACACAGTAGGACACTGATACAACACAGTAGGACACTGATACAACACACAGTAGGACACTGATACAACACTTAGTAGGACACTGATACAACACACAGTAGGACACTGATACAACACACAGTAGGACACTGATACAACACAGTAGGACACTGATACAACACAGTAGGACACTGATACAACACAGTAGGACACTGATACAACACACAGTAGGACACTGATACAACACACAGTAGGACACTGATACAACACACAGTAGGACACTGATACAACACACAGTAGGACACTGATACAACACACAGTAGGACACTGATACAACACACAGTAGGACACTGATACAACACTTAGTAGGACACTGATACAACACAGTAGGACACTGATACAACACACAGTAGGACACTGATACAACACAGTAGGACACTGATACAACACACAGTAGGACACTGATACAACACAGTAGGACACTGATACAACACACAGTAGGACACTGATACAACACTTAGTAGGACACTGATACAACACACAGTAGGACACTGATACAACACACAGTAGGACACTGATACAACACAGTAGGACACTGATACAACACAGTAGGACACTGATACAACACACAGTAGGACACTGATACAACACAGTAGGACACTGATACAACACAGTAGGACACTGATACAACACAGTAGGACACTGATACAACACACAGTAGGACACTGATACAACACACAGTAGGACACTGATACAACACACAGTAGGACACTGATACAACACACAGTAGGACACTGATACAACACACAGTAGGACACTGATACAACACACAGTAGGACACTGATACAACACACAGTAGGACACTGATACAACACACAGTAGGACACTGATACAACACACAGTGGGACACTGATACAACACACAGTAGGACACTGATACAACACACAGTAGGACACTGATACAACACACAGTAGGACACTGATACAACACACAGTAGGACACTGATACAACACACAGTGGGACACTGATACAACACACAGTAGGACACTGATACAACAGCTGGAGCTAAGCAGCAACAGTCTGCCAACATGAGACTGCTGCTGGTCATCAGTCTGTTCACAATGACAGGTAAATACCTACCTACTCTCACTAAGCTCACTAAACACTACTCATCCATTTTAGCAGTGGTGTAAAGTAACTTTGTGAGCTTGTAGATCTGCTATTTTCAAAAGATTGTTATACATTTGATAACTTATAATGGGACATTCTGCACTATAAGTACTTTTACTGTTGGTACTTTAATTACATTTTGATAGTACATTTTGAGAGTAAATTTAGAATTCCAGACTTTTACTTGTAAGGGTGCCCTCACACCAAAATACCTATGAGAGTGGAATCTGCGTTCCGCCAATGCATTTAATTTTTTTTGCAGAAATCCTCTGCTGGCATGAAACCGCTTCACTCTCATTGAAATGCATTGGCGGAATGCGGATTCCACTCTCATAGGTATTTTGGTGTGAGGGCACCCTAACAGAGTATTCCTAAATTGCAGTATTAATACTTGTACTTAAGTAAAGAATATAAGTAAGGGTGCCCTCAGACCAAAATGCCTACGAGAGTGGAATCCGCGTTCCGCCAATGCATTTCAATGAGAAGGGAGCGTTTTTTGCAGAAGTCCTCTGCTGGCATGAAACAGCTTCACTCTCATTGAAATGCATTGGCGGAACGTGGATTCCACTCTCATAGGTACTTTGGTGTGAGGGCACCCTAACAGAGTATTCCTAAATTGCAGTATTAATACTTGTACTTAAGTAAAGAATATAAGTACTTTTCCACCACTGCATTTTAGTGATTCTAAAATTGGGTACTTGATTTGATTGCTAAATATTGATCTAAAATGCCATATGATGCATCTTGATTCATGGGAGAGGAGGAAGCACGCACATCTCCAAAATATTTACAGGTGCTGGACCAAAAATACGCACCATGAAAAGAGAAGGAAGTCCGCACACTGTTTAGACGCTCCAGCGACAACTTTTATTTCAAAGAGGAACAACGTTTCAACCCCAGCGGGTCTTCTTCAGTTTGATTCATGGCCTACATTTTCTTCATTTTTTTCCCCCTGTTGTATTTGTGATGTTAAACAAATGACCAAAATATTAAAAGTAACATTCTACTACTTCTCTAGCCCTCATGTTACTTTACTCTTGAGGGATGGGATGTTATGCCAGTGTTCATTTTGTTGACTAAAATAATACAAAAAGATTGTGATTACGACGCCATCAAGGCCTGCCAACATAAACTTTAGTTGACAAAATCAACTGTAGATGTTGTTGATGAAAGTCTTATGATATTTAGTCAACTAAAACTACTAAAACTATAATATTTCAAATGACTAAAATATTACAAAAATGAAATGTATATATATTATTATTATTATTTTTTTTTTATTATTTTTTTTTAAACCTATGGCAAGTGCAAGTTAATGTAACACTGACATGCAAACAGGTCCTTCAGCTGCCCATGCAGCTGTTATATCACTGATGAGTGAACTGGTTCAGCCTCTACCGTACTCTAATTTCATATAAGCCACGTCTGTAACCATATTTCCTCGTCTTGAACTCATCTGTAACAATATCCTATTCTAATTGGCAGGTCATTGTGGCGTCTCCTCCAAGGTGAAGGGCTGTCCTGGTGGATCTGTCATTTTCACATGCAAATACCCTCGAGAAAATGAGACAATAAAGGAAATACAACTCTGCAGATCAACAGATCCCAGATTAATAAAATACCACTTTATGCCAAGTACAAGAAGAAATTCGTGGGAACAAAAGGGCAGATTCTCGTTGTTTCATGACACAAAAGAGGAACATTTCAAGGTGGCCATCAACAATCTTCAGAACAACAGTGGGACCTACGAGTGTCGTTTTCTTATGAATGATGCATGTGACACTGTGACAGTGGACATAGACGATGGTGAGACATTAAACTCCCAATCTAACCTAGTTAGTATTTATTACTCAGCAATGATGGCAGAATTGCACTGGATTATTAAAATTACATTATCCTATATTGTTGTGACTCTGTGGCCTTACGTCTAGCAACAAGCTTTTTTATTGTGTGACGCCTGATTGATTGATTGATTGATTGATTGATTGATTGATTCATTCATTCATTCATTCATTCATTCATTCATTCATTGAATACTTTATTAGCAATTTGCACAAAAAAGCACAGGAAAAGTACAGTTCAATACAAGGTCTGCTAAGAGGATTTAAAACCAATTGGGGTCCTTTGTACTCAATTCATATAATTGCCATCTAATGGTGGTCATCTGCTATGTTGGTGTTGGTGCAAGGTGATCTGGTACCAAAACCAGATGGCTGAAGGCCAGTACATTGCGTTTGTTTGGTTACACTTAAAACATTAAGCAAACAGGAACATAGTATACTAAAGTATTAACCTTTTTCCCCCACAGAGGACAAAGCCTGCCCGACACCGATCGGACACAATAAAACGGTCTTGAAAGGAACAAACACCACCATTACCTGCCATTATCCAGACGGCTTTAAGGACGGCCTCAAGTACATCTGCAAAGGAGACAGTGTACAGAACTGTAAACGCATTAAAGACTCTCTATCAATTGAACATGATGTCCTGAATATAACAATTAGTGACATGCAAAAAAAGGATGAGGGCTTGTACTGGTGTGGGGTAGACATACCTGTACAGGAGACTGGAAACAATTACAGCACACTGATAGAAAACACCCATCTACTACTCCTTAGCACCGTGAAAAAGTCATCTGAGTTGGGAGGTACTGTTACGTACTGGTGTAAATATCGAGGTGGCACAAAGGTATTCATCTGTAAAGGAGACGATGAATTCAACTGTCACCGTATTTTAAACACCACAAAACCTACCAGTGGGAGGTTCTCAATGGTAGATGATCGTGGGAAGAGAAACATAACAATCACTATCAGAGATGTGAGAGTGGAGGATTCTGGAACATATTGGTGTGGCGGGGAGGATTCTCAGGGAACGCCAGTATTCTACCACAGACTGCAGCTGACTGTTAACCCCTCAGGTATGTTATCACAATGTGTACCCAGGACACTGTACCAGCATCAGTGATGTCCCATCAGGGTTCAATGGTTCAGGACTCGAGGGGTGCAGTCTGTCACACACATGCAATACATTGTAGACAGTGACATTATTTCACTTCCTCAACATTATGGATAACAATAAAAGAAAAGGCCAAATATAAATTAAAAGTGTACTTGCACAGGCACAGCACCCTGCAGTCTGTAAAAACATTCTAATATAATTACAGTATGTTGTATATACATACCACAGTCACATACTGTAAGTGGCTGAAGTGGTGGCAGTAAAAGTGCTACGCAATACTCGGGAGAAAAAGACAAAATGTGATCCATAAACTGTCCATAAACTCTGCAGTCCATATGTCTCCTCACGACCCAAACTAGTGAAAACAGCTGATCTACAACCCAGATCTAAATGTACATCACTTCTTTAAGTTAATATAATATATTAGTTATATGTTAACTCAAACAACTGATGTATCCCAGTTTGTATCCCCAGGCAATAAGACCTAGCCTATATTCTAGTTCTTATTGCCTGGGGATACATACTGTAAACCTGCTGGATTGAATCCTCATGCTCTGGTACCATTTGCCATGGGACGTATGAGTGGATATGAACTCTGGAACGAAGCAGAGATGGATCATAGAGTTATTGAAGGATTGTATGGAGTAGTTCTTGCACTATTTATTGTAGCTAATATACTGTATGCCATACATTTCTATTTAGTTTTTGGCCCTGTTATTTCCAAATGTTGCAAAAAGATTTTTAAATAAGTGCAATAGTTCACACGCAAATGGAATTTGTTGAGACACCATCACGCTATCTATCTGCTCTGGCCACAACCACACACTCTAAAAACTGCTGGGTCAAAAACAACTCAACTTATTTTTTATTTTATTTTTTGATGAAACTCACGGGTCAAATAGGGACCGATGACTAGTTTGGTTATTTTAACGCAAGAAATTTGGTTATGAATGTTGACCCATAAACTGAGTTGAATAAATAACCAAATTATTTGTTTAAAATGACCCAAGATTGTAAGTCAATACAACCCAAGTTTTGGGTTGAGAGAGGATAAACATTATAATTTCAAAATTACCTTGAGTTCTTCTCTTTCAGACTAGCAGGGGGAGGGAGCTCAAGCAGCCTAGCAGTTAGGGTTTAGGCTCAAATACTGACAATCAAATTCAGACATATGACAGTCAGCTTGCCAAGGCAGACACATGCATATGACATATTTAGCATTTTTAGCTCCCAAAAGCTTAGAAAATGTCCCTGGAAACCTAGACAAATGTTTTTCCCAGCATGCTTTGCAAACAGGTTTATGGTGCCTGTCCCCTGATTGGCCCAAAGCTAGACCACTAACCCAAGTATATGGGTTACCACTAACCCCAAAAATGGTTCACCTCCAGAGAAATAGTACCTAACCCGAACAACCCTGGAATTGGGTCAAAATAATAACACGATAACCCAGGAAATGGTTATTGCCCTGAAAAATAACTAAGAAATGTAACTCAACAGCAACAACCCAGAAATTGGGTTATAGAAATAACCCCTGAGTTTTTAGAGGGCATCCTTTTCGCTGATTCAGCTTCTAATCAAATCAGAAAATAGACTAAGTATAAAGGCATGCACAAATTTTGTTTATTTTAGCTTGGCATGATATAACAAATAAATAAATAAATACATAAATGCTAAACTAGCAGTAGAAAGGCTTCATAAAATGATGTGGTTGTGTTTTCAGTGTCTGTATGGCAGACCGTGGCCATCGTGGCTGTCTCTGCCAGTTTGTTGCTGCTGCTTGTGGTCGCTGTGACACTCGTCTGCGCACGTAAGAGTTTCCACCTTTTATCAATGCATGCAGGCACACAAACACACAGGCGTGCAAAAGCACACAAATACACACATGCACAGCAGAGAGAGAGAGAGAGAGAGAGAGAGAGAGATACCAATTTTACCAGTAAGACTCCCTAATCGGGAGATAAGCAATCGTCAGGTAGCATGTAAAAAATCGCCTGATGGTGGCGCTAAATGGGACAGATCCATGTTGATGATATGAGTGTAGACATACTGTGTAGCGATTTGCGTGATTTTTAGGGCAAAATCTGTAGGAGCAGGGTCCAAAAATATGTTTTGCAGGAATCGGCCTCATGGTGGCGCTAGAAGAGGGCCATGTGAGAAATGAGGGGTACAGGTTGTGGTTTGGCAGCCAAGGAGTGTGTGTGCAAAGTTTGGCATGGATAGGGGCAACGGTGGCGGAGATATGAGTAGGGCAAAAGTGTGACGTGACGTGGCGTGACGTGACGTGATGGACATACAGATGGAGGGACTGACAGCCAATGGAGGTTTAGATAGTAACTGCAACCTGGCGGCAGGGCCGGTTTCTGCTATAAGCAATCTAAGCAGTCGCTTAGGACCACAACCACTAGGGGGGCCATGTCAGAGGAAGGTTGCTGCGAGAGTTAGGTCTAACTGTACCAAAATGCAGTTTTCTATGCATTTTGGGGAGTTTGACCCCCCTAAAGATTTTCGGCGCTGGATATACAATATGGATAGGTTTGCACACCTGGATGAAGTATTTCTGCTTTTTATGTATATCAGGGGTCTTCAACATTTTTCTGGCCAAGGATCCCTTAGCAGATAGAGAGATGAAGTTGGGACCCCATACTGTATATTCGTATTTCTTAGAAGGCTTTCCAAGTTTCCATTCTGTCATACAGAAACGTGAATGGTGCTTGCTTGTATTGTAGCCTTGCATAGAACCTTAACATTCTGTGCAGCTCACAACCAAGACACCTCATTGAAATTGTCAGCCAGCTCTGTGCGGTTAATTTGGAGAAGTAAAAACTCCTGACTAGATACATCTATACTATAATTTTGCGAATGTCTGTCTGTCTGTCTGTCTGTCTGTCTGTCACAGCGTTTCTCCTCAGTGGCTGGAGCAATTGATCTGAAATTGCATCACCATTAGCATATGAACACACCTGACATAACTGTGAAGCCCGTTTGTCACTTTCACAAATCATATGCTGTATATTAGCATTTTTATGGTGTAACTACATTCTGCATCTAGCATGAGGCATATCTATTCTGCATCTAGCATGGGGCAACATGTTTAACCAGCTCTGTGTGTGTGTGCGTGCGTGCGTGCGTGCGTGTGTGTGTGTGTGTGTGTGTGTGTGTGTGTGTGTGTGTGTGTGTGTGTGTGTGTGTGTGTGTGTGTGTGTGTGTGTGTGTGTGTGTGTGGTGGGCGGAGGGGGGGGTGTTGGCTGGCCCTCTTTCAGATGTTGTCATGTAGATCGGTACACAGTATCTCTGTAGCCTTTAAATTAAACGGGTATTTCTTACATTGATGCTCCTACATATTATCATGCAAGCACCAGAAAGTTACTTTCCATCCCTCATATACTGTGTGCACTGTGCACAGTGCACACCCCATAACCCACACACTGCACATCATTTCGGAGCTCATATCTTTGAACGGGTAAGGACTAGTAACTTTAATTTGGAGAAGTAAAAACTCCTGACTAGATGCATAACTTAAAAATGTGTGACAATGTAAAATCCATCAAGCCTCAGAATGATGAAGTAGGGCAGGGTGTTCTTCACAGCTTCTTCACAGCTTTCATGACATCTGACAATTCAGCACTAATTTCATTGGCAGCGACTGACTCCCTAGTCCGTGTGTAGCATGCAGTTTAACCTGTGACCTGACATGTGTAGCATGCATTGCCTCCATCAGGTGCAGGTGCACATATTGTAGGGGATTTAATGAATCCCCATTGGCTGACGTCAGAGCGACAGAAAATTTTCCTGGGGTCCATATAAGATACATACAAATATCCTATACAAACATGTAAATACATCTTTACAATGCTTAATAAAAACAATCAATGTCGGTAGTTGCTCTCCACCCTGCTCTCATTCATTACAATGTATGTATATTAGGTTGCTTTGTTCACTCATTCTCATCCTGAAAACGTTTTAGTTGAGCATGGCAGTCTCCATTTTTTTATCCAGCCGCGGCCAAGAGGTGTCCCTGAATTTCATATCCGGGAGTTCCCGGCAAGAACTTCAAGCCACTTTAACCCCTGATTTAAAGAAATCTAGCTTAGGGCCACCAGAATCCTAGAACCGGCCCTGCCTGGCGGTCGCAATCATCAGGACAGAGAACCCCACAGACATCATTTATGAGCTTCAATTATTTGTGTTCTAGTTCCCATTTCTCTCTCCTGATTGGATACTATTGGTATCCCAACCTGTGTTTAGTCCATTCATGTTTACTAAAGAGCTGGAGAAACGGGGAGGCCTCAGATACTGAACAAACAAACATTATAGCAATGATTGCTATCAGAATATAGAGCAAATATCTCTCATCTTTACAAGAAAATATAACTTTCAACACACTAAAAAATTATCGGTTAAAAACAACCCAACTTGAGTTATTTTTTAACCCAACGCCTGGATCAATAGTGGACCAGCATTAAACATTTCATAACTCAATGGTTGGGTAGAAACCATGAAATAACCCACCATTTTTTAGTGTGAACTCCTTTAACTACATAAGCTACGTTTTCCAACTATAATCTTTTATGCCCTCTCTCTCCATACAAGCAAATATACACATAGGTTACACATGCACGCACGTGTGCGGACGTACGCACGCACGCACGCACACTCACACAACCACACACAGTTCTTATTGTTTAAAAGTTCAATATGGGCTATATTGGGCAAGTGCAATATCTTATCTAGTCAATGGTTTCTCTAATGTCTTATTTTAATATTTATTGCGACCGAAGGTCGCATATACTCTCAAGAACCGTGTCGCTTGAGTGTCCTTCCTTCCTTCCGTATCCTCGTGACCGTCCGTATCCTCTGTGATGTCAGTGTGATGTCAGCGAGTTGTGACATCACTTCCTGTACAGGGCGGCTACACGAAATGTGGATAACACTATATATGGAGATAGTCCAGTCCATCATGTCATATGGGACTACCGTCATAGAAAGTAGCCATTGTTAGGCCGGAGTCATTGGCTGTCTAAACATGGAGATGTGGATAACACTATATGGAGATAGTCTAGTCCAATATGTCATATGGGACTACCGTCATAGACAGTAGCCATTGTTAATCCAGAGTCAATGGCTGACTGTCTGTACAGGAAGTGATGTCACATGACATACTTTTTATGCCCATATATGAGTCCTAACATGGAGATGTGGATAACACTATATATGGAGATAGTCTAGTCCAATATGTCATATGGAACTACCGTCATAGACAGTAGCTATTGTTAGGTCGGAGTCAATGGCTGTCTGTCTGACTGTCTGTACAGGAAGTGATGTCACATGACATACTTTTTATGCCCATATATGAGTCCTTCTGTACCACATCTCCATGTTTAGGCAAACTCCACACAGAAAGGCCCTATCGCCAACCCAACCTAGGGTGTGAGCTATAGGGCCTTTCTGTGTGGAGTTTGCCTAAACATGGAGATCTGATCCTCTGATCTGATACGGGCGGCTGGACTTAGATCACCTATGAAAGGATGTCCATGAAAGAATGTCCATCCACCTGGAGAAAAGAAAATGTAACAAGGAGGTGGCAACAGGGCGGCCAAATAAAGTTATTAGGCCTGGATCCAACTTTAAGTCGACGCACATGATTCCAGAAGTGTAGTGCTTATTCGCTCTTGTATCAAACCGGTACTCGAAACGTACTTAGAATTTAACATATTTTCTAAAGTAAATATGGGGGCTGCTGTGTTAAGAACGTTTCGTTGTCAAGCTCAACGTTGGGCATTTGGACCTATACATGGAGAAATGGAGCGAATCTGTTTGGCCTAAACATGGAGATGTGGATAACACTATATATGGAGATAGTCTAGTACATCATGTCATATGGGACTACCGTCATAGACAGTAGCCATTGTTAGGTCGGAGTCAATGGCTGTCTGTCTGACTGTCTGTACAGGAAGTGATGTCACATGACATACTTTTTATGCCCATATATGAGTCCTTCTGTACCACATCTCCATGTTTAGGCAAACTCCACACAGAAAGGCCCTATCGCCAACCGAACCTATAGGGTGTGAGCGATAGGGCCTTTCTGTGTGGAGTTTGCGTGTTCTCCCCGTGTCTCCTAGGGTTGATACCCTCACAAAAACATGAACAAACTCCCACCAGAATGACAACAACTAGAATCGTCAGAGAAACGCTGTGGTTGGCCAGATTGTCAAGAATTGGCGTGACCTCGCCCTTTAGGGCGAGGTTGCATGTCACCCTGAGGTCGCATTCCACCCTCGGGTGTCTTACTAGTTATTAGGCTATGTAGACTATTCTTTTATTTGACAACAGACTATGACGACTTGACTCTGAAGGACCAAACAGTTTATGGAATAATGACGCTGTATCTCTATTTCTCTCTATTGTTGATGCTGCTTTTTGTTTTGATTGAATGAAATGTTGATGTATGTTCCATAGAGTGATGGACCATGAACATAGGCTATATCTTATTGTATCATTCTCTCTCACGTATGTTTGTTTGTGTTGTGTTTACTTTTCCAGGAGTTGTGACCTCCAAAAATAGAAAGAATGCAGCAGCTAGGATGGACCAGCAGGTAGGTGTGTGTGTGTGTGTGTGTGTGTGTGTGTGTGTGTGTGTGTGTGTGTGTGTGTGTGTGTGTGTGTGTGTGTGTGTGTGTGTGTGTGTGTGTGTGTGCGTGCGTGCGTGCGTGCGTGCGTGCGTGCGTGCGTGCGTGCGTGCGTGCGTGCGACCGTGCGTGCGTGTTTATATTTATATGTGACACCAACTTAGGACCATAGGCTAACACAGGGGTTCCCAAACTTCTTTGGCTCAGGGCACCACTGTAAATATTTTTTCATCCGAGGCACACCTACATTTTATTCATAATTCACTACCAGCATCTTAAATTTATGGCATATTTTAGCGATTATGTTGCGAGGAAAACGTTGAGATAATTGCCATTTTGGTTAGAACTGACTGAAAATAACTTAGTACTTCAAGGTTAAAAGGATACTAAATATCATTGGACACTTATTTTTAAGTGAACATGTGTGCAAATCTTTGAATAAGCGAACATTTGTAACTAAAATGTTGCTTCTGGGGGGTCCCTGGAACTAAATATTTTGAGATGGGGATCCGTGGCCAAATACATACAGTATCATTTTGGGGATCCTTCACATGAAAATGTTTGCGCACCACTGACATAGGTAAAAAAAAAAAAAGAAAAAAAAAAAGGAAAACAGAAGTATTTTCATGATTTTTCAAAAATACCAGATCTACAAGCTTGTATATCTGCTATTCTTCAATAGTTAAAGCACAAAATAATGTGTAATAATGCGTTCCCAGTCTAAATGGGTTAAACTCCCTCCCCCTATGAAGAACATTCATGAGGGGCCCGCAGTGAATCCTTGTACCCAGGGCCCAGAATTTGGTGCGACACCCCTGGTCATGCTGTTCTCACAAGATTTAATTTCATATCCATCCATCCATCTTCCTCAGAGCCTTCATGAGTATGAGGAGATACCGCAGCGCCCCCTAACAGCCAACGCAGGAACAGCGTCCCCCATTGTCTCTTTTGACATCACAGCCACAGCTCCCACAAACCAGTGTGTCATCTATATAGAGTAATGTTGACTCCATAGACACATACAAAACATAATATTTGCACTATAGAAAACCAAGTTTGGATCAAACCCAATCGCTCCTAGTCAGTCCTGAGTTTTGAATGTTGAAGATGTCAAGTTATGATGTAACATTATGTCAAGTCATGATGTTCAGACAAAATGATTGAATTTCGTATTTATCAATCCTTCCTCAGAGTGTTCTTAAGTATGAGGAGGTACCGCAGCGCCCCCTAACAGCCGAGGCAGGAACAGCATCCCCCATTGTCTCTTTTGACATCACAGCCACAGCTCCCACAAACCAGTGTGTTCACCACGCCAGCACCATGGCTTTCCCACACATCTCTGATGGAGTGAGACAAGGCAGTGATGCAGACCTTTCTACAGTCTACATCAACCAATGCCCAACATGCTCTGCTTCCAGTTCACCACACAGATCAAGTGAGGTCCTGTCTGTAGTGTGTGTGTGTGTGTGTGTGTGTGTGTGTGTGTGTGTGTGTGTGTGTGTGTGTGTGTGTGTGTGTGTGTGTGTGTGTGTGTGTGTGTGTGTGTGTTCGTGCGTGCGCGCGCGCGTGCGTGCGTGTGTGTGTGTGTGTTGTCAGTGTTTTTAAATCTTCATTTAGACATTTCTGTTAGAGAATAAGCCACTTGAGATGCATCATCTTTCATCCACAGTCTCACCCACAACTCAATTTCATTCCCCTTAGCTTCAGCGAATACATTTGTGGACGATCACCGGGCAGAGCTGGTTGAGAGAGTGAGGATGGTCGACCCGATCCTGGATCTGCTTCTCAAAGAGGAAGTCATTATCCAAGAGGGCTACGATACTGTGAGGTCAAAGCCCACCAGTATGGAGCAGATGAGAGCACTGTATTCACTTCTGAATGCGCCAGAAGCCAAAGTCATTTTCTACAACTGTCTTGAGAAACACGAGAGGTTTCTTTTGAAAAGTCTGAAAAATCGGACAGATGGTGGCGCTAGATGGGACAGATGCATTTTGATGACATGACTGTAGAGATACTGTGTACCGGTTTGCGTGATTTTAGGGCAAAATCTGTAGGAGCAATGTCCAAAAATGTGTCTTGCAAGAATCGGCCTCATGGTGGTGCTAGAAGAGGGCCATGTGAGAAATGAACACTTTGACTCAGTAGATGGAGGCGTGTGACCATGTTTGTTTTGTCTCACTTTAATTGCCCGCTGGGGACTTGGTCTTCATTTGCTCAAATGAAATGTTCTTATGCCACAAAAGTAGTAGGCCTAAAAGGTACAACTATGTGTTGCATATTCCTGAATTAGCCCAAAGTTATAGTTTATTATATTATATGCAGTGAGTGTGATTGTTTAAAGGAAAAAAAAAAGAAAAAAAAAGAAACTGATGCTATTTCAGGAAGAGTTCATATTTTTAAACAGATCATCCTCTACCAATGTTTACTATGTGTAAGTGAAATTTTGTTGTACGGTAGAAAGGCTTAATAACTGTTTGTGTCACTTTCACTGTTCCTTATTTACTATGTCAATTAGTCTGTGTTGTGGATGAGAAATTGAGAATTACAAACCTGCAGCTGTTTCGGTGAGTGGAGAGAGTACCAGGAGTGAACTACTGAGAACGGATCATGATCTTTTCTATCTAGCGCCTCTGCTGGAACACTCCACCATGGCAGCTCCAGTTACACTGCGCATGTGCAATACCCCCGCACATTTTGATGCACGCCCCTTCTGCACTATCCTTCCTTTATAGAGCCAAGGAAGGTTAGGCAGGAAGGGACAACACCCGGAAGTTGGCACACCATGGGACCCCGCCTGGACGCCGCCATGACACTTTTGGGTGGCGGAAGTGACGAAGTGCTCATAGACGCTAATTTTATTTTGGGTGGCACTTCCGCCACCCAAAGTGTCATGGCGGCGTCCCATGGAGCCTAAAATGACGAAAATGACGTTGGTGACTCTTCTTGCTGAGACCTTCTTTGTATAGAGCATCGCAGTGAGGTGTCGGAAGTCCATTTTCCATTCATTTTCACCATAGGGTTTTTCATTATCAGCCACAAAGTCGTAGCAATTCAATGTACACTTACCACTAGGCTGGTGGTTGTAAAATGGTTCTATATGCTCCTGTAGAACCTCCGAGTATGTATGGAATCACTCTAGTTTTAGTAAAAACACGTTTTAATCAAGATCGCACGGAGAAGAACTGCATTTCCCATACTGCTAAACATACATCCAGTGAAATCGACGTCTGTGATTGGTCTAGCTTCTTCTTCTTTCACATATCTTGCGGTTACCACGGAAGTAGCTACTGCCCCCTGTCTTCCCGGCGGATTATTGCACTTCAGAAGAACTCCGTGAGCGATCGTCTTTCTTTTACAAATATGATGCACTATGTTAAGGATGACGATAAGAGCGTCCACAGAGATGACAATCACTACATTTCAGGCCATATGCTGGTCTGGATAACTAAACTGAGCGTGATTTAAGGGCTATATTTCAGGAAACAACAACAACATTCGCAATGCATTCTGGGAGTGTAGTTTCCGCAATTTTAAAAATAATGATGTACACAGTCTTGTACCCTGCCATTTTTTTCAGCTTTCTAATTAATCTTTGCATTAAAAAAAATGTGAATATTGACATGATCCCTCTCCAGCCGAGATGGCTTTGTCCAAGGCTTAAAAACGTTTAAATAAATACTTTATGAAATGTCTATGGAAGAAATGAATGCGGAAAACGCTTCCGACACCAGAGTGAGGACGGGGTGGGGCTTCAACTGCGATGCTCTATTATCCTAGGTGCTGACGTCACGCTTTGAAGGGGAAACCCTACTAAAAGCCCATAGAGTTAACAAAGAAATCACAAATTTAATGCAATTTCCGAATAGTAAAGTATAAAATAGGGCTAAGATAGTAAAAGGCACAAAGCATTATAATTTACTTTACGGTTCAAAATAATGATTAAGTCCAGCGATTTCTGTGTTAGTTTACCCTTCAAAGCTGACGTCAGCACCAGGAAGTTGCTGAGAAATTTGCTGAGTGGGCGGGCCGTGAATAGGGTCTATTGGAGCATTTGGTCCAACAACCCTGCGCTGCGATAACTTAGATGCGAACTATTGAAAAGAACTTGGAGGGCGAGATGCTACCTTCAAGTCTGCTGCATTGCTACCACATATCCTCCATGCCAACTATGTCACAATGCAGTATAAATCATACAGAAAACATAGAAAGACAAGTGCATGAATATCAGTTAATAAAATTTTTATGATATGTTTTAGAGTAATTATATGGATTGGATTACCAGTAAGACTCCCTAATCGGGAGATAAGCGACCGTAGGTCACTTATCTCCACAAATAGGGCAAAAATGTGTTTTGCCAAAATCTTCCTGATCCATGTTGATGACATGAGTGTAGACATACTGTGTAGTGATTTTCGTGATTTTAGGGCAAAATCTGTAGGAGCAGTGTCCAAAAATGTGTTTTTAAAAATCGGCCTGGAGGTGGCGCTATATGGGAGAGATTCATGTTGATGGGATGAGTGTAGACATACTGTGTACCGATTTGCGTGATTTTAGGGCAAAAATTGTAGGAGCAGTGTCCAAAAATGTGTTTTGCAAGAATCGGCCTTGTGCGCTGCAGTGGCAGGGGGTCCTCCACTGGGGGCGCCACCACTTTTGCATCCGTTCTGGAGCACCAGGAGTCGGTGGTCCCCGGGAATTCCCCGTGAGCAGCCCCGTTGGGGTGGTCATTTGGTCATGTTTGCGCATTTGGTCATTTTTTACATCTGGGGGTCCCCCAGGGACCTGGGGGTCCCTGGAGCTCCGGGGGTCCTTGGAGGTTGTAGTTTGGCAGCCAAGGAACGTGTGTGCAAAATTTGGCATGGATCGGGGCAACGGTTGCGGAGATATAAGCAGGGAAAAAGTGTGACGTGTGAGGTGTGACAGACAGACAGACTGACTGACGGACTGACTTACACTTTGTGCAGGGTTTGATAGTAAATGCGACCTACGGTCGCAATTAAATTCATGGATAATAGATACGCTTCATATAATGTCTTACTGGAGACAACAGTTAATTTGAGATGAATGGTTTGGTGCATGCAGGGTTGGCTTTTAGTTTTCTTTTTCTCTCTTAACGGACAGTTAAGAAAAGATAAAAGATACATTTTAGAAATTTAACAGAAGATTGCTGCATGAAGCCCACTTTATTAGTGACATCAATGATGCATGATTTTATATCATTGTTATTTATCCTCTTTTCACTTCCAAGACCTCCATATTTTAATACCAACGCACTAATACTTTTATCATTACTTTATTTTCACCCTTCTTTTTCATTATGATGGGGTTTTTGTGTTTTTCTTTATGTTTTAGTGTGGTGCTAACTTTACAGGAGTTGTATGGTGATTATATCTACTTTCTCTTTTTCAATAAATATATGTTTCACTTATGTCATTGTCCTATATTCACAGATAGGCTATACTGTTAGTTTCCATTTTCTGCACTCAGCAGGTACAGTTTGCATGTTCTCCTCCACTCAGAATAGACCATGGCGGCATGGCCAATCACATTGCAGAATGTGATAGAGGGTGGACAGGTTATTAGCAACCATTTAGCAACCGTTTCTCTATATGAAACTATGAAACTCATATGAAACAGAGCAATGTTAACACATTTTGAAATCAGCCATTGTAGAAATTTACAGGATTTGGCAAAGGAAAGAGAAAACAGAAACCTCTGTGTAATATAGTTTCATATTAGTTGACAGACATTTAACAACAGACCTACATATGGACCAATGGCTATCAATTGGCTCAATTGGCCATTCAACTCTTTATTATGATTAGAAATAGTATTAGTATTTTCAACAGCTCACCAAATGAGCATCCTAATTCTCAGGTGAAAATTCGTTGAAAATAGCTCAAAACACATCTCAACACGATGAGTTTGTGAGTTTAATGTTCAATGACAGATCGGTTTGCTGATCTACTGCAACTGTACTCAATTAAATTAAATTCAAAGGAGCTTTATTGGCGTGAGAAAACATTTACATTGCCAAAAGCAAGTGTACTCCCACCGGTTCCCACTAGATGGCAGCAGAACCATCTTTAAGGTTGTAGAATACAGTAGAAAGATGAGCCTATCAGTCAGCTACTTCAGTGGTTCTTAAAGTGGGGTCTGGTGACCCCTATAGGGCTCCTTGAGGGGAGTTCCAAGGGGTCCTCAGTCCTCAATCTTCTCTTATTCAGGTCCCTGGCACAACATCCCCCCCCCCCCCCCCCCCCCAAATAATCAACTGGGGACCCCCCAGTTATATTAAATTTTTATTCAAAAAACAATCTTCTCTCATGGCTCCCTGCGTGGCAAAGAATCTTTTCAGGTGGGGGCCAAAATACAAATAGGCTAGCCTACATTTTGGGTGTCCTTGATATGAAGCATGTTTGAGAAGCAGAGCTCAGATTTGTACATTTCATATCCTACACATCAGATTTAATCAACCGTCTAGTCTACCAACACACACACACACACACACACACACACACACACACACACACACACACACACACACACACACACACACACGCATGCATGTTGCATCATAACTCACATCGAGCTAGTTGTTGCTTTACCATAATTTCACAAAGTGAATGGCAAATGGGGTGGCAAATGATCCTTTTAGTGCATGCTGGAGATGAAATAGGCCTATCATGCTTGCAGCATTCTGTTATTATAAACATAGCAGTTTGCATAAGAAGTTAATAGACATAACTTCTTATGCAAACTGTTGAAACAGCGGCCCATCAACTGTTATCTCTGCTCTCATCAGCAGCGCTGCTATTTTTCACCACATCCTCCACCGCAAAGTGCCAAGCATTAATGTTCGTAGTCAGGTCAGGTCGGGTTATTTAGCACACATACCGGTAGCACGGTTAGCGCTGTACATATATACAAGTTCAATCAGTAAAACATTAAATAAATAAATGATGAATGCAAATGCTCACAATGTATTAAAGGCATTTAAACAAAAAGAGGCGTTCAATGAGATTGAAAGTGTTGAAGGAGAGGCCAACAAGAAAGGGGTAAAATATTCCTATTATTAGTAATAGTATTACTAGTATTAGTAGTAGCCTAGTAGTAATAGAAGGACAATATATCAATAAAACATAAAGATAGACAGACTTACCTCACTCCCTGGCAGTCCTTATTTCTAAGGTTAAACCTACAGGTGAAATCACATTTGGAACTCCAAACTGAGACTGACCAAAGAACACCTGCTGCACAGTATAGTGCTGCTTGCTGGTGGCCAGACAAAATCATTGTTGTGCCACAGTGGCTCAGGGGTAGAGTTGCTGTCTTAGAACACGGAGGGTTCCCAGTTCGATCGCAGGCTCCCCCAGAGTTGGTGTGGAGGAGTCCTTGAGCAAGACTCTGAAATCCTAGTTGCTCCCGGTGAGCAGGTTGGTGCCTTGGATGGTCCTCTGCCATGAATGTATTTATGTAAGTGTAGTGATGCGCGGAAGTGGGGATTGAACCCGAAGCTCCCACTGCAGACCACCGCACACGACATCCCTCATGCCCCTCACGCAAGGACATCACGCTCCTCATCCTGCCGACTACGCCAGATTGTAGTGATGCGCGGAAGCGGGGATTGAACCCAGGGCTCCCACACGTGCTAATAGGGCTGAGCCCGATTAGCAGGACTATTGTCGCTGGTGCATGGCTGGTACTAACTGTGGGGGATACATAAGTACTGTATGGGTGAATGTAAAATGCCTTGGATAAAGGTGCTATATAAATGCACCATTTATTGTCTCTGTACATTTATGCAAACCACTGATAGCTCTCATCCTGTACAGTTGGCAACTTGTAGATTTTGGGGGTGGGACATAAAAATGCAGTACAGTTAGACAGAGAACAGGGAATATACACCCCGAGTGCAGAATTAGTCATCCAAAATGTATTTTTGTTTTCCAAGACTAATGCCTCATTCACATATAGAAAAGCCAAGGTTTGCTTGGTAATTCAATGTATTGTCTATGCAAACCAGCTTTTAAAATTTCCAAGCTGGAAAAAAAGCTTGGACATTTTAAAGGCTGGTTTGCATAGAGAATACATTGAATTACCAAGCAAACCATTAGCTTGGCTTCTCTCAGTGTGAATGCAGCATGATAAGACTATATATAAAATACCATTACAGCCAACTAAAGAAAAGAAAGAAGAAAAAAAAACACTTACTTACTTACTTACTTACTTACTTACTTGCTTGCTTGCTTACTGTATTTCTTTCTTAGAATTCTTACTAACAGCAAAACAAACATGCATGTTGTGCAAGACATTTGTGATAAAACAAACTTAAACAGTGATTTACATGGTGTCTTTAGCTGCTGAAATTGGCAAAAGAAAGAAAAGAGCGAGGGAGGATGGGGGACGGAGAGGGTTGGGTTTAAATGTCTAAAGCAGAACAGAGGAAGCAGCAGAAGTAGACTGTGGGACACTGATACAACACACAGTAGGACACTGATACAACAGCTGGAGCAAAGCAGCAATTGCAGGCTGCCAACATGAGACTGCTGCTGGTCATCACTCTGTTCACAATGACAGGTAAATACCTACTCTCACTAAGCTCACTAAACACTACTCATCCATTTTAGCAGTGGTGTAAAGTAACTTAGTACATTTACTTAAGTACTGTACTTAAGTACACTTTTGAGTTATTTGTACTTTACTTGAGTAATTCCAATTTCACAATTGGTCGCGATGCGACCCACTGTGAGCTTGCAGATCTGCTATTTTCAAAATATTTTTATAAATTTGATAACTTAAAATGGGACACACTATGGGACACACTATGCGTACTTTTACTTTTGGTACTTTAATTGCATTTTGATACCAATACTTTTGTACTTTTACTTGAGTAAATTTAGAATTCCAAACTTTTACTTGTAAGGGTGCCCTCACACCAAAATACCTATGAGAGTGTAATCTGCGTTCCACCAATGCATTTCAATGAGAGTGAAGCGGTTTCATGCCAGCAGAGGATTTCTGCAAAAAAACGCTCCCTTATCATTGAAATGCATTGGCGGAACGCGGATTCCACTCTCATAGGTATTTTGGTCTGAGGGCACCCTAACAGAGTATTCCTATATTGCAGTATTAATACTTGTACTTAAGTAAAGAGTACTTTTTCCACCACTGCATTTTAGTGATTCTAAAACTGGGTACTTGATTTGATTGCTAAATATGTATCTAAAATGCCATTTGATGCATCTTGATTCATCCCCATGGGATGTTATGCCTTCATTCATTTTGTTGACTAAAATAATACAAAAAGATTGTGATAACGACGCCATAAGGCCTGCCAACATAAACTTTAGTTGACAAAATCAACTGTAGATTTTGTTGATGAAAGTCTTATGATATTTAGTCAACTAAAACTACTAAAACTATAATATTTCAAATGACTAAAATATTACAAAAATGAAAAGTTTTTTTTTAAAGCATGAAGTGCAAGTTAATGTAACACTGACATGCAAACAGGTCCTTCAGCTGCCCATGCAGCTGTTATATCACTGATGAGTGAACTGGTTCAGCCTCTACCGTACCCTAATCTTATATAAGCCACGTATGTAACCATATTTCGTCGTCTTAAACTCATCTATAACAATATCTTATTCTAATTGGCAGGTCATTGTGGCGTCTCCTCCAAGGTGAAGGGCTGTCCTGGTGGATCTGTCATTTTCACATGCAAATACCCTCGAGAAAATGAGACAATAAAGTTAATACAACTCTGCAGATTAACAGATCCCAGATTAATAAAATACCACTGTATGCCAAGTACAAGAAGAAATTTGTGGGAACAAAAGGACAGATTCTCGTTTTTTCATGACAAAAAAGAGGAACATTTCAAGGTGGCCATCAGAAATCTTCAGAACGACTGTGGGACCTACGAGTGTCGTTTTGGTATGACCGCTACATGTGTCACTGTGACAGTGGACATAGAGGATGGTGAGACATTAAACTCTCAATCTAACCTAGTTAGCAGCAATGATGGCAGAATGGCACTGAATTATTAGATTGTGGTGACTGGTCTAGAGACAAACATTGTATCGTGTGATACCTGGTTGATTGATAGATCGGTTGATGGAATACGTTATAACCAGTTTGCAAAATAAAAAAAGCACAGGAAAAGTACATTTTCAGTTAGCATCAACAAGGTCTGCTTGATTTAAAACCAAAGAAAGTGTATGGCTTGTTTCCATTGGGGTACATCAATTCATATAATTGCCATGTGATGGTAGTCATCTGCTATGTTGGTGTTGGTGCAAGGTGATCTCGTACCAAAACCAGACAATAGCTGAAGGCCAATACATCGGGTTTGTTTGGTTACACTTAAAACAATAAGCAAAGCAGGGACATTGTATACTAAAGTATCATCCTTTTTTCCCCCACAGAGGACAAAGCCTGCCCGACACCGATCGGACACAATAAAACGATCTTTAAAGGAACAAACACCACCATTACCTGCCATTATCCAGACGGCTTTAAGGACGGCCTCAAGTACATCTGCAAAGGAGACCGTGTAGAGTTCTGTAAACGCATTAAAGAATCTCTATCCAGTGAACATGATGTCCTGAATGTAACAATTAGTGACATGCAAAAGAAGGATGAGGGCTTGTACTGGTGTGGGGTAGACATACCTCTACAGGAGACTGGAAACAATTACAGCACACTGATAGAAAACACCCATCTACAACTACTCCTTGCCTTTGAAAAGTCATCTGAGTTGGGAGGTACTGTTACGTACTGGTGTAAATATCGAGGTGGCACAAAGGTATTCATCTGTAAAGGAGAAGATGCATTCAACTGTCACCGTATTTTAAACACCACAAAACTTACCAGTGGGAAGTTCTCAATGGTAGATCGTGGGAAGAGAAACATAACAATCACTATCACAGATGTGAGAGCGGAGGATGCTGGAACATATTGGTGTGGCGGGGAGGATTCTGAGGGAACACCTGTATTCTACAACAGACTGCAGCTGACTGTTAACCCCTCAGGTATGTTATCACAATGTGTACCCAGGACACTGTACCGGCATCAGTGATGTCCCATCAGGGTTCAATGGTTCATAGTCTCGCGTGGCCAGACTGTTGACTCTGCGATTTGGGAAATGCTCCCGTCAACAGTCTGGGGCACGGAAATAGAAACGATGAGTGCGAGATAAAGTGGATGTGGTTGGTGCAGTAGCAATAACATGTCCTACTGGAAGCGTTAAGTCTCCTTTCAATATTTCTTGGGCCGTTATTTCGTCTTTCTCTGGTGTTATTGGTGTTACCTCCATGATGTTTTAAAATGTTTTCTTAAACTATACACCCATAACAAGAATAGGCCGCTCGAATGACTTGGTCTGAGCTATTGTGTTTCTGTTATGTTTCCAATGGGACTACAGTTCAGTGCAGCACTGGCTACTTCCGATACTCGCCGTTCGGGAGCTGCCGTTCCAGACTCTATATAGCATTCGGAGATTGTGGAATAGTTGTCTGGCTACGCGAGACTAAATGGTTCAGGACTCAAGGGGTGCAGTCTGTCACACACATGCAATACATTGTAGACAGTGAAATTATTTCACTTCCTCAACATTATGGATAACAATAAAAGAAAAGGCCAAATATAAATTAAAAGTGTGCTTGCACAGGCACAGCACACTGCAGTCTGTAAAAACATTCTAATGTAACTACAGTATGTAGTATACATACCACAGTCACATACTGTAAGTGGCTGAAGTGGTGGCAGTAAAAGTGCTACACAATACTGGGGAGAAAAAGAAACTTGCGAAATCATACAAAATGTGATCAATAAAACTGTCCATAAACTGTGCAGTCCATATGTCTCCTAGGGACCCAAACTAGTGAAAACAGCTGATCTACAAGCAAGATCTACATGACTTCTTTGAGTTAATATAATATATTAGTTAATATAATGTATATTAATATAATATGTTAACTCAAACAAGTGATGTATCCCAGTTTGTATCCTCAGGCAATAAGACCTAGCCTATATTCTAGTTCTTATTGCCTGGGGATACAGACTGTCTGTAAACCTGCTGGATTGAATCCTCATGCTCTGGTACCATTTGCTATGGGAGGCATGAGTGGATCTGAACTCTGGAACAAAGCAGAGATGGATCATAGAGTTATTGAAGGAGACTATAGGAATTGTACAGAGTAGTTCTTGCACTATTTAGCTAATATACTGTATGCCATACATTTCTATTTAGTTTTTGGCCCTGTTATTTCCAAATGTTGCAAAAAGATTTTTAAATAAGTGCAATAGTTCACACGCAAATGGAAAGAAACTGTTGAGACACCATCACGCTGTTATCTATCTGCTCTGGCCACAACCACATCCTTTTCACTGATTCAGCTTCTAATCAAATCAGAAAATAGACTAAGTATAAAGGCATGCACGCATTTTGTTTATTTTAGCTTGGCATGCTAAACTACCAGTAGAAAGGCTTCATAAAATGATGTGGTTGTGTTTTCAGTGGCTGTATGGCAGACCGTGGCCATCGTGGCTGTCTCTGCCAGTTTGTTGCTGCTGCTTGTGGTCGCTGTGACACACGTCTGCACACGTAAGAGTTTCCATCTTTTATCAATGCATGCAGGCACGCAAACACACAGGTGTGCAAAAGCACACGAATACACATGCACAGCAGAGAGAGAGAGAGAGAGATACCAATTTTACCAGTAAGACTCCCTAATCGGGAGATAAGCGATCGTCAGGTAGCATGTAAAAAATCAGCCTGATGATGGCTATATGGGACAGATCCATGTTGATGACATGAGTGTAGACATACTGTGTAGCGATTTTGCATGATTTTAGTGTCCAAAAATATGTTTTGCAAGAATCTGCCTCATGGTGGCGCTAGAAGAGGGCCATGTGCGAAATGAGGGGTGCAGGTTGTGGTTTGGCAGCCAAGGAGTGTGTGTGCAAAGTTTGGCATGGATAGGTGCAACGGTAACGGAGATATGAGTAGGGCAAAAGTGTGACGTGGCGTGACGGACAGACAGACAGAGGGACTGACAGCCGGTGAAGGTTTTGATAGTAACTGCGACCTGGCGGTCGCAATCATCAGGACAGAGAACCACACAGACATAATTTATGAGCTTCAATTATTTGTGTTCCAGTTCCAATGTTGTAGCTCATTTCTCTCTCCTGATTGGATACTATTGGTATCCCAACCTGAAAATGTGTTTTGTGTTTAGTCCATTCTCTGTTTGCGACCGTCAGGGAGCAGTTTACTATGAAAACCTCCACCGGCCGTCCGTCCGTCCGTCCGTCCGTCCGTCCGTCCGTCCGTCACACGTCACATGTCACACCTTTGCCCTGCTCATATCTCCGCATCAGTATGACATCACACCACATGTGTACACAAACCTTTGTGTACGTTGCTGTGGCAACAGTCTGTTGTTGCTGGTTTGTTAGTGTACGTTAGCAACCACCTTAGCAACCATGGTTTTACCCTAGCAACCAACTGTTTACCCTAGCAACCAACTGTTTACCATAGCAACCATGTTTTTTTACCCTAGCAACCAACTGTTTACCATAGCAACCAGATACGCAGAGCAGGGATCTCCATATATGGGCATAAACAGGTGACATCACACTGATGTCAGATACTCAGAGCAGGGATTTCTCCATAATATATGGGCATAAAAGGGATTCTGTTAGGGATCTCCATATATGGGCATAAAAGGGATTCTGTTAGGGATCTCCATATATGGGCATACAAGGGATTCTGTTAGGGATCTCCATATATGGGCATAAAAGGGATTCTGTTAGGGATCTCCATATATGGGCATAAAAGGGATTCTGTTAGGGATCTCCATATATGGGCATAAAAGGGATTCTGTTAGGGATCTCCATATATGGGCATAAAAGGGATTCTGTTAGGGATCTCCATATATGGGCATAAAAGGGATTCTGTTAGCTGTTAGTGATCTCCATATATGGGCATAAAAGGGATGCTGTTAGGGATCTCCATATATGGGCATAAAAGGGATTCTGTTAGGGATCTCCATATATGGGCATGAAAGGGATTCTGTTAGGGATCTCCATATATGGGCATAAAAGGTATTGTATCACAGATGATGCCCTGTTAGGAGATCCACACTAACAGAATCCATATATGGTCCTACCGACAGCTGCTATAAGCCAACCCTGGCGATAAGGTCTGAGTCGAAGAAATGCTTCTTTCCTGGCAAGAATTGCCCCTTTATACTGTAGGGCTCGTTTGTGTATTGTATGACATCACGCCACATCATCGGCTGAGGACTGTGTGATGTCATCATATCTCCATATATGGAGACATAAGTTGCTCATGCCCAAATATGGGCTGGTGAGGTCAGACTTAGTGTGATGCGTAGGTTATCTCCATATATGGAGATTCAACTTCAATGAGTAACCATGGCAAACTGTCAACTGCCCGTATGTCTTGATACTGTAATTGGTAAAACAAACTTTTGGCCTATTTGTGGAGATAAGCGACCAACGGTCGCTTATCTCCCGATTAGGGAGTCTTACTGGTTACTAAAGAGCTGGAGAAACGGGGAGGCCTTAGTTAATGAACAAACAAACATTATAGCAATGAATCAGAATATAGAGCAAATATCACTCATCTTTACAAGAAAATATAACTTTCAACTCCTTTAACAACATACCGGTAAGCTACGATTTCCAACTATAATCTTATGCCCTCTCTTATGCCCTCTCTCTCCATACATGCAAATGTATATACACATAGGCTACACATGCACGCACGTGTGCGCACGTACGCATGCACGCAGCACGCACACTCACACATCCACACACAGTTCTCATTGTTTAAAATGACAAGTTCAATATGGGCTATATTGGGCAAGTGCAATATCTTATCTAGTCAATGGTTTCTCTAATGTCTTATTTTAATATGTATTATTAGGCTATGTAGACTATTCTTTTATTTGACAACAGACTATGACGACTTGACTATGAAGGACCAAACAGTTTATGGCACAATGACGCTGTATCTCTATTTCTTTGTTGATGCTGCTTTTTGTTTTGATTGAATGAAATGTTGATGTATGTTGATGTTGATTCCATAGAGTGACAGACCATGAACATTATTGTATCATTCTCTCTCACGTATGTTTGTTTGTGTTGTGTTTACTTTTCCAGGAGTTGTGACCTCCAAAAACAAAAGGAATGCAGCAGCTAGGATGGAACAGCAGGTAGGTGTGTGTGTGTGTGTGTGTGTGTGTGTGTGTGTGTGTGTGTGTGTGTGTGTGTGTGTGTGTGTGTGTGTGTGTGTGTGTGTGTGTGTGTGTGTGTGTGTGTGTGTGTGTGTGTGTGAAAGAGTTAGTGTAGGGATGGATTGGCAAGGTTGACAAATGCCAGAATGACCACCTCAGAAAGCATCATTGCATCCATCAATCAATAAAATAAAATAAAACATTTATTTTAAAAGTTAAATAACATTAAAGGGGAATAGCACTCATTTTCAACATTGAACTATGTCATTAATATACCTTGGAGCTGTGTGGAAATTAGAAAAAAGTCCCCTCCCTTCTGTGTTGCCTAGAACTGGAGGATTGATAGTGGGGTTATTATTTCCACACAACAACTCAAAGGTATATTAATGACATAGTTCAGTGTTGAACATGAGTGGTAGGAGGCACAGAAAATGTGCATGACAGAAACCCATGTTTGGATCCCCCTATACGTACGTATGAGTTTTGAATGTTGAAGATTTCACATCATGTCAAGTCATGCTCAAGGGTGTCAACAGGGGGGGGGGGGGGGGGGGACGACTGCGTCACTTGTGCCCAAGGTGGAGGGGCCTTAATTATTTTATACTTTAGCTATTGAAAAATAGCAAATCTACAAGCTTGCAGCGCGGCACTCGGTGCCGCACTGCGAGCCTGTAGATCTGCTATTTTTGAAAAGTCGTGAACATGTGTGCAAATCTTTGAATATATGTATTTTTTTAGATGTATATTTGTAACTAAAATGTTGCTTCTGGGGGGTCCCTGGAACTAAATATTTTGAGATGGGGTCCATGGCCAAATACATACACAGTATAAATTTGGGGATCCTTCACATGAAAAGGTTGAGCACCACTGACATAGAAACATATAGGTTATGTGGTTTGTGTGATCTTAATGAAATTGAAAATGAAATGCATTTTGTTTTCTATTGCCCATTCTATAATTCTATTAGGCAGAGACTCTTTAATAAGGTAGATCCAAATTATGAATTTGTGTGGTGTGATGACTCAGAGAAGCTGAGACGACTGTTTCAATGTGATACTTTTTCTTTTGCTTAGTTTTTGGATAAAGCTTGGTCAATGAGGAGGAGGACCATATACATGTAAACTGCATTGTTTTATTTGAGATTATTTTATTTGTTCATGATGTATTGTTCTCATGTTTATGGTTTTGTTAATTTATAACAATGGTGTAATGTAAACACCGGAAGGACTGTTGATGTCAGTTAACTTTGATATTCAATGTGTCATATAATCCCATATGGGATGGGCCAAATTTTGGCATGACACGGAAATAAATATTTCATTCATTCATTCATTCATTTCATTCATTCATTCATTCATTCATTCATTTCATTCATATAGGTTAAAAAAGAAAAAGAAAAGAAAAAGAAAAGTATTTGAAATATTGAAAGACTTTTTTCATGATTTTTCAAAAAATACCAGATCTATCTGCTATTCTTCAATAGTTAAAGCACAAAATAACATGTAATAATTCCCAGTCTAAATGGGTTAAACCCCCTCCCCCTATGAAGAACATTCATGAGGGGCCCGCAGTGAATCCTTGTACCCAGGGCCCAGAATTTGGTGCGCCACCCCTGGTCATGCTGTTCTCACAAGATTTAATTTCATATCCATCCATCCATCTTCCTCAGAGCCTTCATGAGTATGAGGAGATACCGCAGCGCCCCCCAACAGCCGAGGCAGGAACAGCGTCCCCCATTGTCTCTTTTGACATCACAGCCACATCTCCCACAAACCAGTGTGTCGTCCTCCACTACAGCACCCTGGCTTTCCCACACATCTCTGATGGAGTGAGGCAAGGCAGTGATGCAGACCTTTCTACGGTCTACGTCAACCAAAGCCCAACATGCTCTGCTGCCAGTTCCCCTCCCAGATGGGAGGAGCACCCACTGAATTCTACTGGAGCACTGTCCACGAGTAGCTGTGTGGTGAACATTACCGTATCTGTCAAACACACACCTGAGGTGAGAGAGAGTGAGTGAGTGGGTGAGTAACCTCGCATCAGTCTTTCCACCTCGTAGGAAAGCCTGGTATTGGTTTACAACGGGCAGTTTGATCCGGTCTAGGCCGGATGGCAGAAGAGAAGAAGCGACGTCGCTTTGTTTTGGTCCCCCCTGTTTGTTTCCCCAATCCCTATTTAAATGCTCCAGACGTGTAGTCTTGCCTGTCGCGTGTCGCTGCAAGTTGGACCAAAAGATAGATATATCAAACAAACTTTAAGAAAAAAATAAAAAAATAAGCAAAACTACGCCGCGTCAAGGGTTTTATTGGGTATGTCCTAAAATGTGGTCCTTGAGCACTGGGAATTGTTTTGGGTTAAAACTGTTTCCGGTTTGATAGTTCTGGCCAGTTTGTAGTCTGTTTTGACTATACAAAATAACGTAGGACGCCATCCGCTCCCGACCGGATCAGAAGCCCGAAATTGGAAGCGATCCCAGGCTAGTGAGTGTGAGTGTTAAAAAAGACTGTTGGGAAACTCCATCTCATTCAAGATGCTGGGTTATCTGCCAAATGGTGAGGGTGCGTAAGGCATGGGCTCTAATGGCTCATAACAAGTCCCTAGTTTTATTCTTGGCTGGTCGTGGTTAGGCCATCGGTTGCACATTCTCTCAGTTTCCTGTCTCTCTGCAATGCAACTGTCACTGAAGGCTCAGCAAAATTGAAAACTAAAAAATATAGGCCTAAATGCTGCAGCCACAGTTCTTAATGAGTTCTCGCATTACTCCTATGCTAGAATCTAGTATAGAAGTAAAACCTATTAACCTAAAACCATAACACAAATATGGGTAAATTCTCCTTCTACAACACTGCCACCCAGGTTTGGAATTCCTTGACTACCTCCCTTTAAAACATGTAGCTCACTGGCATTCTTCAAAACTGACCTGAAAATTCACCTTTCAGGAGGCCAGAGAAGGAGGTAGTTATCACTTCTCCCATAGACAGGCCAGAAGTCTATGGGACCCTTACCTTTGCCCCAGCCACTTGTACCCTGTACCTGTATCCTGTACATAAAGTGTTTTTTATAACTGCGATATTATTGAATGTTTTCTCTGCTTGCTATTTGTTATGTCCATGAATTGAATACCAAGGACCTCCACGTAAAAAAAAGACCATACAAGGACTTATTTGGGATGTTCCTTTTAGGCAGGGTGTTTAACTGTACTTGTACTGTACTACATTTCTGTTGTATTGACTATACTTGTACTGTTCTCCAGTTTTTGTCTAATAAAATAATCAATGAATCAAAAAAACAATCTTACTTAACAGAGATTATCTGCTAAAGCTGTGACATCTGTGACTTTTAAAAGCAGGTTTGAGACCTTCCTGTTTTCTCAGGCTTACAGTAGTTGCCTAATCTTTGTATGTGTGTGTGTGTGTGTGTGTGTGTGTGTGTGTGTGTGTGTGTGTGTGTGTGTGTGTGTGTGTGTGTGTGTGTGTGTGTGTGTGTGTGCGTGTGTGCGTGCGTGTGTGTGTGTGCATGCGTGCGTGCGTTGCATGTGCGTTGCATCCTGTGTGAGCTGTGTGGTACAGGGTTAACTGCCACTGAAGTGTTGAATGATATTTTTAGATTTCCAGAGTAAGACATTGTAGGAGTGATTACTGTAATGTGTGATTTTGTATATATTTTATATAAGGATTACACATCTGACATCACGCTCTGACATCACTGTGATATCAGGGTAACCACACTAACAGAATCGCTTTTATGCCCATGGAGATCCCTGATGTCATCAATATTAAGCCCATATCTGTGAATGCCATACATGTCAATCTAACCAATAGCCCAGGGGTATTCAAGGTTAGGCAGGGGGCCACAATTGTAAAATTGCTTAAGGTCAGGGGCCACACAAAAAAAGAAAACGTAATGGTTTAACCAGAAGCCCTATATGACAGGGGTCTTCAACAGGGGGTCCGCGACCCCTAGGGGGTCCGCGGAGGTACTGCAGGGGGTCCGCAAAATTATTGCTTAAAAAAATAAATAAAAAAATGATTTTTTTTCTTTCTTTTTTTTTTTCATTTTTCACATTTATGTTAAAAAATAAATCATGATTATATCCATTTTGAATAGCTTGAATACATGATTACTATGCAATTGACAGATTGTTGATATTATTGACATTGGTTCTCAGTTAATAAGTAGTATGTTTAGAAATGGTAGTGGTACGGCCCACCCTGCTCGCTGTAACTTGTACATGTTTAAAATAAAAAATATGTCGTAGCCCCGACCCCCCCACCCTACGAGGTGGTCCCTGCTCCATCTCCCCATCAGTTTGGGGGTCCCCGGCCTGAAAACGTTGAAGACCCCTGCTATATGAGTTTTGAATGCAGTTCGTAAGTTTGTAATATGGAATGTGTTCTAGGGACACAAGAAAACTCCCCACGGGCTGAATTTGGCCCGCGGGCCACCAGTTGAATATCACTGCAATACAGCTTGATATTGTGGACAAAATCGATAACAATATATTCTACGTTTTGGGTGTGGAGACAGGAATGGTGGGGGCGAAGGCTGCTTTACCATTGGTGGGTAAGCCACATTACTGAGTCCTCCTCTGTGAGTCTAAAAAGCCCGGCAATGACACAGCACATTTACAGAAGACTTTGCCACTCATTCCTGTGGGACTATTCTCTGTTCAACAGCGTGAACTTTGAGTCCTTTCGGTTTTTGTGCTGTAACATGCCAGGCAATGACACAAGAAGTGATGAAGATGAGCGTGAAGATTACTTTTCGGAAATCTTCTCTAGCTTTGGACGTCTAACAGGGTTCATTTTCCTCTTCTTGGCTTTGTTCATGTTCTCTATTGCAATAAATTGCCTCCTCCTGTATTTGGCTCTGGGCATGATCTGGACGGGTCCGCATCAGTGTGCCGACGGGCCGGTATTCCGACACTAAAACTAACCCTAACTCTACCCCTAACCCTAAACTTAACCTCAGTAACCGTACCTCAGTAACCAGTAAGACTCCCTAATCGGGAGATAAGCGACCGTAGGTCACTTATCTCCACAAATAGGGCAAAAATGTGTTTTGCCAAAATCTTCCTGATCCATGTTGATGACATGAGTGTAGACATACTGTGTAGTGATTTTCGTGATTTTAGGGTAAAATCTGTAGGAGCAGTGTCCAAAAATGTGTTTTTAAAAATCGGCCTGGAGGTGGCGCTATATGGGAGAGATTCATGTTGATGGGATGAGTGTAGACATACTGTGTACCGATTTGCGTGATTTTAGGGCAAAAATTGTAGGAGCAGTGTCCAAAAATGTGTTTTGCAAGAATCGGCCTCATGGTGGCGCTAGAAGAGGGCCATGTGAGAAATGAGGGGTGGGGTCTCTGCGCCGGCAAGGCGGACGAATAGGTACCGGCCCCGGCTGTCCCGGTCGCTCCTAGCCGGAGTTACGGCATTTTATGTGAGCTGCAGTGTAGGGGGTCCTCCACTGGGGGCGCCACCACTTTTGCATCCGTTCTGTGTGTGTGTGTGTGTGTGTGTGTGTGTGTGTGTGTGTGTGTGTGTGTGTGTGTGTGTGTGTGTGTGTGTGTGTGCGTGTGTGTGTGCGTGCGTGTGTGTGCATGCGTGCGTGCGTTGCATGTGCGTTGCATCCTGTGTGAGCTGTGTGGTACAGGGTTAACTGCCACTGAAGTGTTGAATGATATTTTTAGATTTCCAGAGTAAGACATTGTAGGAGTGATTACTGTAATGTGTGATTTTGTATATATTTTATATAAGGATTACACATCTGACATCACGCTCTGACATCACTGTGATATCAGGGTAACCACACTAACAGAATCGCTTTTATGCCCATATGGAGATCCCTGATGTCATCAATATTAAGCCCATATCTGTGAATGCCAATTTACATACATGTCAATCTAACCAATAGCCCAGGGGTATTCAAGGTTAGGCAGGGGGCCACAATTGTAAAATTGCTTAAGGTCAGAGGCCACACAAAAAAAGAAAACGTAATGGTTTAACCAGAAGCCCTATATGACAGGGGTCATATAGGTGATTTTAGGGCAAAAATTGTAGGAGCAGTGTCCAAAAATGTGTTTTGCAAGAATCGGCCTCATGGTGGCGCTAGAAGAGGGCCATGTGAGAAATGAGGGGTGGGGTCTCTGCGCCGGCAAGGCGGACGAATAGGTACCGGCCCCGGCTGTCCCGGTCGCTCCTAGCCGGAGTTACGGCATTTTATGTGAGCTGCAGTGTAGGGGGTCCTCCACTGGGGGCGCCACCACTTTTGCATCCGTTCTGGAGCACCAGGAGTGGGTGGTCCCCGGGAATTCCCCGTGAGCAGCCCCGTTGGGGTGGTCATTTGGTCAGTTTAGCACATTTGGTCATTTTTTACATCTGGGGGTCCCCCAGGGACCTGGGGGTCCCTGGAGCTCCGGGGGTCCTTGGAGGTTGTAGTTTGGCAGGTAAGGAACGTGTGTGCAAAATTTGGCATGGATCGGGGCAACGGTTGCGGAGATATGAGCAGGGCAAGAGTGTGACGTGTGAGGTGTGACAGACAGACTGACTGACTGACTGACTGACTGACGGACTTACACTTTGTGCAGGGTTTGATGGTAAATGCGACCTACGGTCGCAACTAACCAGCCGACGCTAGTCGGAACAGCGGCACGTCGGGATAGTGAGCGGACCCTGATCTGGACCACAGTAGTATTTCTGGACACTTATCATCAAGTGCTCATCTACTACAAGTTTGACTTTGTTGACAAGCCCCTAGACACGCTGATATGTGACCCGCTGACGATGAAAAAAATCACAGAGCTGACCGCCGCAGACATGTGGCTTCTTCGTGCTCCGCCCGGTTGCGTCCTTCTCCTGTCTTTCGTTGGCATCTTCGCCTGCAATTTGCTGATCCTTTGGGCGGCGCGCAAGGTGTGTGTGACTCACCAGAGCAGGCGCAGAGCCACGCGCAATGTGGGCTGCTCCCTTGGCATGATCCTGGTGCAGATGTTGCTGCTGCCCTACTGTGTTATCATGCTTGTACTGGACAAAGCACACCCAGAGCTGGCCCCTCGAAGCCAGCTCCTGCTGTTAATTCTGATGGTGGTCACACCGTCGGTTAACGCAACCACGGTGATCTGTCGCAGCAAAGGGTTAAAGAAAGAGTTGCGCTCTCTCTCTGTATGTCTATGCCGCTGCAACCCAATTTTCCCTTTGGGGACACTAAATAAAAGAACCTTGAACCTTCCCTTATTTATTATTATATATATTATTATTTTTTATTGAGTTTTCACATAAAGGTGTGACATAAATGTATTCATTATATATATATATATATATATATATATATATATATATATATATATATATATATATATATATACAGTATATGTATGTATATATTTTTTTTTCCTTTTTTTACATACAGACTTATTGCCAGACCCATGAAATGGGTAGGCCTACATAAGCAAATGTCGGTCTGTCTGTCCGGGTTTTCTATATAAAGGGTATATATGATGATGACATGATGATGACATGCCTACAAAAGGCATGATGTCATAAATGATGATGACAGACAGGGGGTCTGGCACAACCAGGTTGACCTGGTCTAGTTTTATTACAGACTGTAATAAAATAAATTAAAGACAAACAATAAAGAAACGATAACAAAAAAACTAACAAAAACAAAAGAACTGGCTAACAGCACAATACAATGTTCATGAAATTATCCATACACATAGTCAATCATTCAGAGGGGTAACATCTCCACACATAAGGGCACATTAAAAGGTGAATTGTAAGAGTACAACTGGGGTTTTCCAATCCAGGGAATCACTTCCATTAGTGTAGCTAGATCCTTGGGCAAATAATCTATCAGCGGCTGCCAAAGATTGTCTTCCTTCTCTTTTAATTTGGCACTGAGTCTTTCTATTGGCAGCACTCTGTATATTTCTCTATACCACTGAGTCGCTGATGGAGGTTTCTCCTGGCTGTATCGAATTGAATAGAATGCATTTTCTGGCCACACAAAGCAGAATGTTAAGTAACTGCTCTTCAGGGTCCAATACCCCAGAATTAGATGGCAGCCCTAGTAAAAACAGAGGAGACCTACTGGGATCAATTGTGTTCAGGAATTGGGGCGTTCTGTGCTGTCTGTGACGTATCCTGTACTGCATCTCTTTGAACCTGTTGGATATAAACATAGAGTGAGAAGATTGAATGCATTCAGTCCAACATTCCTCATCGTACTCTGTTTGAAAGTCACTTTCCCATCTGTACTGTATATGGATCAATGGCCATTCTAATTCGTTTAATCCAATAGTTGGAGATCATATATGTAACTTAAAGTAGTTTTATTAATCAATATTTATTGAATAATGGATTAAAGGTCATATGTCTAGGTTCGGTCTAAAAATAGATTGATTCTTGCCAAGCTATACTTTCGATCTAAATTTGGACTAGCCGGCTAATCTTCTCGTCCAATCAACGCAATCTCTCCTTTCAGCTCAGCCAAGATACCTTTTTTTTTTTTACCTCTTTTGCTATGAAAAGAGCACACAGCTCAGCCTAATATACCGGCGTTCCGAAGGGGATGTAATATTCCTTAAAAAGCCTAGAGAGCCACCTCAGCACATTCAGCAGTGATGCTGCCATAAAAGACAAACTTTGGTGTTAGAAATGGGCTCTGTCCTCTCTAATGGCCCTGCTGGAGCTCTCACACCGAGCTGGAGGAGGGAGGATTGAAGATTCGATCGGAAATTGTATTTCTTTGTCAATCTTTAAGTAGGCCTACTCTATTTTCATGACGTCACGCGCACACGCATG
This sequence comes from Nannobrachium achirus, assembly GCF_963921795.1. NCBI lineage: Eukaryota > Metazoa > Chordata > Actinopteri > Myctophiformes > Myctophidae > Nannobrachium > Nannobrachium achirus. The sequence continues at coordinate 15,823,578 of NC_137815.1, read as the reverse complement.
CCATGTGTGCACACAGCCTGCACTCATTACTGTATTCATTCAACATGGAAATCCTTTTTTTATGTATTCTAATTATATTTCTTGTTAAGTTACATTGTAAATTTGTTGTTTCAATTAATTTTTTGTTTACGTTTTAAATAAAATACTTTTGGCTCACACTACACTAGCCCTGAAACGGTCGTATCTGGGGGTGCCTGGCACAAACTCATTTTCAGATGGGGGTCCTCTGCCAAATACATATCAATTTGGGTGGGGGTCCTTCACATGAAAAAGTATGAGAGCCACAGGGCTAACTAAACATACCGTGATATAAGAGTGTCACCTAGTGGACGTCGATAAAATAAGAGAGCCAACTGAATTATTTAGTTATGGCACCTTAGTAGTTCATTAAAAGATCATTTGCTATGCATATATGCATTTATTTGTCATTTCAAAAGGGACAAAAAAAATTAGGAATGCATTTGAGCCCAAATCCAGAGACAAAATACTGTAAACAATGCCAAAAACAATGAAACTGCACTGCAACTGTACATTTACTGTTCCAGTGCTAGCTCACCTACTAGCAATGTCTAATCAACTCTTTCAGAGTAAAAGCACAAAGTGTGCTTCATTAATCTTGCATTTATAATTCATATGCATGTCATGTATCAGCTGTTATGCATTGCCCATTCATTCCCCCTCAACAAATGGGAGGTGAGTTCTAATCAAGTAGGTGCAATGCCTCCACCGAGCCCATGGGCCCGGGTCATAACAACCCATTTACGGGCTAATTTCACAATTCATCTTTGCAATAATTAATTGCCTCCATCAATATAAACCCAGATAATGCAGGCCTCATTTGTAGAACACAGAGTTAGGAGTTTCTTATATACTGCCTATAATGAGTCTCTGGTATGATGATTACTGTCACTGTGACTGTAAAAGGGTAGCAGGCCTGTGGTTGTGCTGTGGGTGGATAGGCTACTGACTGACAGTGGTGTAAAGTACATTTACTCAAGTAATCTACTCGAGTAAACATGTTGGTTTGTTTGTTTTTGAGCGGTGGTCACACCGTCTCCATAGCGTGGCCGTGTGTGTAGGTATGTTTGTTTGTTTGTATGTATGTATGTATGTATGTATGTATGTATGTATGTGGGTGGGTCTGTATGTAGCCTCAAGTGGTGTAGTACCTTTTCTGACCACAAATGTTAAGGGAGGGGCGCTGTTGTTCAGGCCAGGCCAGAACAGGCAAGGCACACTCACACTCACACGCACGCACGCACGCACGCGCGCGCACACACACACACACACACACACACACACACACACACACACACACACACACACACACACACACACACACACACACACACACACACACACACACACACACACACACGCGTGCACAGACTCCACCGCTCAGTTCACACGGGTGTGATTTTTTACTTCACTGGAGTATTTCCAATATTCAATACTTTTACGTCTACTCCACAACACTACATCGCAGAGGCAAATATTGCACTTTTTCTCTACTTATTTGAAGAGCTGCTAGTTTCTTTGTCAAGTTTGATTGTTATTACAAAACACAGCCCTATATTCAATGTGACATTGTTTTATTCCAACCCAACTCCCTTGGGAAACTTAGTGGGAGCAAATCAAAGTTGGTTTAGTGATGAGTCTTTTCACAGTTTTTAGCCCAAGGAATGTTTTTCGTGCAAAACTAATTCTTGCAATGGATTCAGAATCATGAAAAACCCTAGTTTGACCCGTCATATGCTACTTAAAGCAGATTTGTTTCCCTGTATAGTCAATGGGACCCCAAATATGATTGGCTCCCACAAAGCTTCCCAAGGGAGTTGGGTTGGAACAAATTCAGAGGTGATAGGAGATAGGAGCTATTGGCATTTATAAGCCCATATAAAAGGGATTATGTTAGTGTGACATCACAGTGAAGCCAGAGCGTGATGTCAGAGCAGCAAACCCATTCTGTTAAGAGTGGTGTCCCTGATGATAGATACCTTTATTATCCCAAGGGGGAAATTAAGTTACCCAGAAGTTACAGCAGTTAAAGGTTACAGGACAGTAAGAAAAAAAAAGAAAAGGACTGTTGTGTACAGCCGAGCGACAAAAACAAACAAGAAAGAAGAATCAACAATACAGGAGAATCAACCATACAGAGCAATTAAGTAAAACAAATATATATATATATATATATATATATATATATATATATATATATATATATATATATAAGTGTGACATCACAGTGATGTCAGAGCATGATGTCAGAGCGACAAACCCATAGAACCACTACAGACAGACCTGTGGTCATTCAAGGCTATCTCTTTATGTGTTTATCTGACAAAAATGTCCACCACAAGCCAGCATGGCGATGACCCCTGACCCTTTGCCATGAGAGAATGTCCTGCCTTTACATCGTTTTAAGCACAACCTTAAAAGAAAGCCCTATGACCTCTCATAATCAATGTCTGCACTTGAAATACATTATTTTAGCATTCCTGATTTAATGCTGATGTATTTTGTATTGTTCGTTAATATATCGTCTCTGTTGGATGGAAACCTCATATGTCCAAAACTGTTACTTTTTAGGATTCATTATACAAAAATAGCGAAAGTAGCAGATCGACAAGCTCAAAACGCACCACGCAGTGTTTCGAGCTGGGTAGATCTGCAACTTTTGATGCTTAGTGTGTGACACTGTAGTTATGATCAAGGAGGATCATTTTTGATTTACAAAAAACACAAAAAGTTAGAATATGGAGATAAGAGTTTTCTGCCCGACCCTCTCACATAAACAAACAAAGTAAAAGAGGCCTTCATGCATCAGCAGGGGCGTCACAAGGGGGGGAAAGTGGGACTGAGTTACTAGGGCCCAATGTGGAGGGGCCTTCATTATTTTATACTTTAACTATTGAAAAATAGCAGATATACAAGCTCACAAGCTCAAGATCTACAAGCTTGTAGATCTGCTATTTTTGAAAAGTCGTGAGAATGTGTGCAAATCTTTGAATATATGTACTTTTTAAGCTAACATTTGTAACTCAAATTTTGCTTCTGGGGGTCCCTGGAACTACATATTTTGGGATGGGGGTCCGTGGCCAAATACATTTTGGGAGTACTTCACATGAAAAAGTTTTAAACATTTTCACGATCTTTCAAAAATAGCAGATATACAAGCTAGTGCCGCGCTGCGAGCTTGTATATCTGCTATTTTTGAAGAACATTCATGGGGGGCCCGCAGTGAATCCTTGTACCCAGGGCCCAGAATTTGGTGCGACACCCCTGTGCATCAGTGTACTGCAGGTCTTAAACTTCTCATATTGAGGTCATTCCAGGTTGTGGTGCCTGGAGGCTGCTGGCACAAAGAAAGGGGTGTCCAAGGTGATAAACATACATTACACAGAACAGCACATTCCAGTAAAGCCATGCCTACATTTACAATGGCCTGCCATATTGACTCTTTGCTATTCTAATTGGTCCCCTCACCATTCCTCATCTTGGAAACCCGTGTGCCACCTCATTTTCCCAGCAGTAATGTTCCCCCCGACGCCATGCCTGCAGGCCTGTTGGAAATGACTTCCCTTATGTGTGCAATGATTGCTGAATATGCAAGGCGTGTATACGGCAGTTACTGTGTGCATGGCCAATCAACATTTAGAGGCTATACATATGCAAGGAATGTAATTCTGTCTGGTAATAGTGAATGCTTGTGGGGTTGTGTCATTTTGGTGGAGTACTTTCTTTCACAAATTACAATGAGTGATTTTATTTTTTTTTGTGCGTGCGTGCGTGCGTGCGGCTGGCTGGCTGGCTGGCTGGCTGTGTGTGGCTGTGTGGCTCTATGGTGTGGCTGTGTGTGGCTGTGCCTGAGTCAGTGCATGCCAGTGTTGTGGTATTGACCACAAAACACCAGCAGAGGGAGCCCATGTCATATTCTTGGGATGTTCTTTCATGGATGAAAACATGACATTTGACTCTCAGCCCATTCAGAACCATCAGACAGTGATTATGCTTGCATAATGCACCACATGTGATGAAGCAACATGCTTCACCTCGCTTTGAATCATTTATTCATTCTGTTGATGTCATAGAACAGTGTTTTTGTAAATTATAATGCTCTACTTGATCAGAATGTAGTGAAATCACTATTTTATTGTATTGTATTTATAGTAATAAAAAAAGGAACGGTTTTGGACGTATTGGTTTCCAACCAACAGCTACCAGATTCAATCTCCATCATCTCTCATATGACTAACATAAATCTGTCTTCTGGATGCTGATCTGTCTCCAGACTGAACAACCACAAGACTCTTACCAATATGGAGATTTACCTCTGTTCCACAATGGTGGAAAGTAACTATCATGTAAGGTACATGTGCTTTAAATAATAGTTACTTTAAATAAAGGTTTGTCCATACTTTATACACTACTCCACTGCTCTCATACTTTTTACTGCACTTATAAAAACTTTAGCTACAAGTTATGTACTGTATATTTAGAATATTACCACAAAACATACATTAACCAATGAATTAAGCCCTATATAATATTACAGCTATTCCTATATTTTGGTGGTATAGATATGCAGTTTTTGAAAACGGTAGGCCATTCATAATGAGTACTTTTTTAACTGTTGGTACTTACAGAACTTTTACTCAAATATATTTTTGTGGTATACACAGTAGGCCTATATTCTACTTTCTTCCACCACTTTTACTAGGCCACTTGTACTTATTCTGTGGGAGAGAATAGACAGTGAGAGAACATGGTTCTCACAGGTTGACTATAGTGGGGTCTGGGATCTCCCAAGGGTCCTTGACCCTGCCACTGAAGCTCCAGATGAGGACTTTTGTTTCCTGTATTTTCCCCCATATATTTTAACATGTATTCTTGTATAAATTGTCACAACACAAGGGTTCAAGGTTTGAGTTTTAAATTTCACTGTATAGTTTGTTAGAGAATGTAATTTATTGGTGTTGATATATTGGTTGATTAATGGATTATATGGTCTCCGGTGAAGGGAGTGCTCTTAGACCTGATTACCTGAATGCTGAAAACAACTGTGAGTTTGGGTAAATTGGGGCCTCCAATATGATGTGAATAATTATTGAGATGTGAATTATTTGATGTGAATCTTTAAATGTTTATATATTGTCTCTGGACATGGAAAAGAGTCTGGTTTATATACAGTATAGTGGCATCAACTCAGAATTGGTACGGTCCAATGGGAGGGGCTTTAATAGCCTATAAGAAGGAGACCTGCCATTGCTCTAAATTCAGTTAATGTAGGACTGTGGGAGAGAGGGAACCCAATGCCAATTGCTGGCCAGTGAACTTGTATATACTTTATTTGTGCGGTGCCTTTTTGCTCACTTTAACTTGGACACTGAAAAGGTGAATAAAACACAATTGGCTTTTACTACCAAGAATCCTATTTTTGAACATTTAACTGTTTTTGAGTTCTTTAGTATTTTTGGAGGTTTGAATCCAGTGCCGTTTGGCCAAACACTACTCCCACTCAAAGCCATATAGTGTGACAGGGTTCCATGGGGGACCCAGCAAAAAATATATCTGTAATCATAATACAGCATCACAATCGTTTTAACCCGTTTATCCATATTTTATACGTTCACTATTCAGAAATAGTAGATATACAAGCTCACAGCGTGCCACTTCATGCCAGGCTGCAAACTTGGACATCTATTTCTTTTTACATTTTTTTGAAAAATCGTGAAAGTGTTCAGATCATTTTGAACACAAATCTTCTCGTCTGGGGGGTCTCTGGCAGAAATATATCTCAATCTGGGGGTCCTTGGCAGGAAAACGTTTGAGAAACACATTGGTATAGTGAATAGGAGCATAGAGCGAATGCAGTCTTGCAGTGGCCTCTCCACTCACTACAGTACGTGCATGTGGACACAGAACCAAGAGAAAGTTGGCTGGAACTTGTGAAGGTGAAGGAGCCATTTTTCATGCCGAGCCTGGTGGATAATGGAGTCAGATAATGGCTGGTCCCTTCTTCATCCCAGCTCCAGGATGTTTAATTAGATCAAAGGCTGATAAATGAAGTCTTGACTTTCAAATGAGCTTCCAGGGAGGGTTGGAGGTGCTGGTGAGAGATTATGCTGATAATAATGCATTTTATCAGGGGGCTCCTGATGATATTGCAAAAAAGATTGACTTTTTGGCCCACAAGTGAAGCAAACACATATCTTGATGGCCATTGGGTCCTGCATGGAGGGGGTTCCAGGGGCAGCAAAGTCAGGAATAGTAAAGTATAAAGCACATAAAGGTCAGGTAATGATTTTCTTTTGTAAATAGTTCTATATTCTGATGGTAGCCTACTGATTGTTATTAGCCGAGGAGCCACAGGCCCAAAATTTGAGAGGACCTGTGATGTCAAGACATACTTTTTATTTTTGTTTTTTCTAATAATTTGGTCAATAAGGTACACAGAATGAGAGGCCTGCTCTGCCGGAAACATTGCGAAAAAATGTTTTTTTTGTGGTCTGTTCTCTAGCCCAAGGAATGTTTTCATGCAAAACAAATGCTTGCAATGGATTCAGAATCATCAAGAACCCCTAGTTTGACCACTCACATGCTACTTAAAGCATATTTATTTTTGGGTGTTTTTTCCTGTATAGTGAAGTCGATGGGACAGTGAATATAAATGTCCATAACTTTTTTTTCGCAATGTTTCCGACAGAGCAGGCCTCTCATTCTGTGTACCTTAATGACCAAATGAATAAACAAAAATGGCCTCTCATTCTGTGTACCTTAATGACCAAATGAAAAAAATAAAAAATAAAAAAAATTATGTCATGACGTCACAGGTAAAACCTTATTCTTTGAGCTTTTGGGCCTGTGGCTCCCCGACTATTTAGGTCTATAGTGTTTGTTCAGTAACATGTCTCTCCCACTCTTTAGTAAACAGAAAATGCTTTTTCAGGTCAGGATGCCAATATTATCCAATCCGGATAGAGAATTCAGTCAGGATACAGATTAAACACGTGCAATCGGAAGTGATGACACAAATAAATGAAAAAGATATAGAAAAATAAAGAAGTATAGACAAAATTGGAACTGGAACACTATATTAAAATGAAGCTGATAAATGTGTACTCTCTCCTGATTGGCTACAATTTTTGTCACCTACCTGAAAATGTATTTTCTGTTTATTAAAGAGCTGGAGTGACCAAAACTGATACTTTTCAGGATTCAAACTAAAGAATAATAAAAAGGCAAATCGACAAGCTCAAAATGCTTAGTAACTAGTAGGCCTTGTGTTGTCTTGGGACATAACGATTCACTCAACTCACGAAACAATAGGTTCACAACACGATTTTAAAAATATATATTTCTCTAACACCAGTATGTTATTCTCTTTTATTGTTTTACAATACTGTGTTTACTCTTATCCTCTTTTCAATACATTGGCAAATGACTGAAAACTCACTTTTTATCAATTCCCTTATAAAGATCCTGTATTTTCTTGTCTCTGTCTCGATTGCACCCTCTGCTGTTTGCATGGCAATACATGAAATCAATTTAAATTGTCACCAGGTTAGAATTTGCGGTAAATCGTTACATGCCTACTAATAAACTTATATGGCTTTACAGCGGTGTCGCACAAAATTCTGGGCCCTGGGTACAAGGATTCACTGTGGGGCCCATGTGCTTTAACAATTGAAAAATAGCAGATATACAAGCTCACAGCGTGGCACCGAGTGCCGCACTGCAAGCTTGTAGATCTGCTATTTTTGAAAAGTCTTTGAATATTTCAAATCCTTCTGTGTTTTTTTTACTTTGAACTGATCTTTCGATGTCAGTGGTGCTCCAACTATTTCATGTGAAGGACCCACAAAATGATATATATTTGGCCACGGACCCCCATCTCAAAATATTCAGTTTCAGGGACCCCCCAGAAGCAAAATTTGAGTTACAAATGTTCGCTTAAAAATACATATATTCAAAGATTTGCACTCATTTTCACAACTTTTGAAAAATAGCAGATCTACAAGCTTGCATCACGGCACTCGGTGCCACACTGTGAGCTTGTAGATCTGTTATTTTTCAATAGCAGATATAGCGGTGTAGGTCATTTCATCTGTCTCTCTTTCTCTTCTGGCCTCCCATCTCATCTCTCTTCTGGAGGCCTAATCCTTTGTGACTAATGGGTTGGATAGGAGGCTTTTTCTTTACCTGCCCAGAGAACAATGGGGGGGAGAGAGAGAGAGAGAGAGAGAGAGATGAATTGGTACATTAAAAGTGTATCTTCTTCATGGAAAGTGAGATATCTTAATCGCTGCTGGTTCAGAACACATAGGCCTACAGAGTTGTTTAATGTTGAAGCGTGGTGCATGGCAATGAAGACGAAGGAAACTGCAATCTAGTTCCAGTCGCCACACATGCACGCATGCACACACAGGCACACACACAGGCACACACACACACACACACACACACACACACACACACACACACACACACACACACACACACACACACACACACACACACACACACACACACACACAGGCCTAATCAGTTGTGCTACTCTTCATCGTCCATATAGTCCTATAGTGTATTACTACCTTCTGTGCAATCACTTGCCGTGTTGGGCAGCGGTGAAAAAATAACTTAATGTACCAAAAGTAGAAGGTACTTACTGCAGAATGCCCCATTTCACATGTTTTCAAATGTATAAAATGTCGCATCGCGGCTCACTGTGATCTTGTAGATCGGACATTTTCAAGGTGACCCAGCCAGCTGGGGTTGATCAAGTCCTAACTTACGTCCCATTAGCTACCCACAGTCAGTCCTTTTAGGGAAAGACAGGGCCACACAATCCTCTGCTGCGGAACTGGGAGAGGCAATCTGGCGCGTGGAAGGACTAGGCTCTGTGGGTTGACTCCTGTCCGGGACCCTCCTACATCTCACCAGGTCCAGGACCTGTGCGTTTTGCACCAGACTCCCAGTACCAGACATTTAATTCAGGAGTGGTGGATTCTGTGGCCGCAATGGTACTGCAGGCTCCACCTGGCTTTAACAGTGGTGCTGCAGGCTCCGCTTGCGGCTTGAATGGCCCTCCTAAAGGCCTAACCTTAGGTTTGTTGGGTTTCTTCCTCACAGAAGACACAGGCTGGGGCGCTAACCCAACCTGCTCCCGGGTGCCGTCTACATTCCGGCTGTCACCTGTCTCTCCAGTGGTCAAGTAACTAACAAAGTAACTAGTAACTAAAGTTTTCAAATAATTGTAGTGGAGTAAAAAGTACAATATTTGCCTCTGAGATTTAGTGGAGTATAAGTTAAAGTATTGAAAATTGGGGGAGACTCCTAGCTGTTACTGAACAAACACCCTTGGAAAAAATACCTCAGATTTCTACTTAAGTGCAGTACTTAGTTATTTTCCACCACTGTGAGAGAGAGATTCAAACTAATTATGAAATCACTAATGTCAGTGTCCTCATGCAATCCACAGATGAACCAATCTGGCAAGCCGACGTCAAAGAAAGGGGAACTCCCACTCGGTCTGTACATCTTCCTTTGAGTGGCGTAAGCGATCATGACTCTGTCTCGAGAGAATGCAGATGAACAGACATAATGTTCCCAGAAAGTCATGTTCATGCTGGTGGAGTGGGGAATGGAGTTGGGCAGTGACAGGTTTCAGACTGTAGCATGCAGGTGAATGCTAGGACCAGTCCATGTTCTACTGCAGTTCCACAAAGTTATGAAAGAATATGTAACTATATGTACATGCAGCATTTCCAGATTACAAGTTCTGATGTTAACCCATTGAAGACATGAGGCCAATTCTAAAAATGTTGCTATACATCGTTGCTGTCGGGTAGAGACCTCTTATCTCCTTTTGTGTGATTTTTTTTCTTTTTCGTGAATCCCCCTCTTCCTGACAGAGGCTAAAAGTCCCATATGGGTAATATAAGGCCATATGAGGTAAGCTATAATGGTACAATGTCAAAATGCATGTTCCTTTAAGGTCACCTATACAAGCTATTTCTCAGGCAACAACAAAACATCAATTTTAAAAGTTACAACCGCAGGCTACTGGGCTATAAAGGAAAACGAAAGCATTGCTGTCTCACCTTTGTATCAATTCTGGTTGTGTGCTGAGCCTTGTGGTAGGGAGCGCTGATATTTGCATGATCCTGCAGGACTACTTTGAATATGCAAAGGGCAAGAGAGACATGGTGGGGCAGATACCAGTGTTGCCAGATTTTCTAGAAAAAATCAAACCTCGGTTCGAAGTGAAGCGGTGAACTTTTATTCTATGTGTTCTAGAGCTAGAACTCTGTGATCTGTACATTCTTCCAATTCTGAATGAATGAATGATTTTATCTGGAGGGCCAAATTGTCATGTGAAGCTTGACCAATCCTCAAAGTATGGTCTCATTGGACATTTTTAATCATCCAATCATCAGACCGGGACGGACATTACACACATATTCTGGACGTACGGGACAGATAAATCCTGTTAATTCTGGACTGAAATGACCATAAATATGGACATGAACGGGACACACATGGGACACACATGTACGGGACAGTCAGATAAAACCTGTTCATTCTGGACTGAAATTACCATATATGGACATGAACGGGACACACAAAGCCACTCCTTGGAAGCGGCTTTCACCACTTCAAAAACAAGCCCAAAGTCGCTTATAATGAGCAGACATGGCAACACTGGCAGACACTTTCCCATGCTCTCTGCATGCAGGCAGATGTTCCACCTCCTCTCCTTTGAGGCGGGGTATTGTATTTTGTGTTTGTTGAGTTTGCATCAATGGACATTATAGGGCGTTAATGAGGAACGATGCAGCAAAGCTTTACATCCATGACTAATAGGATACAATGCTGTTAATCCTGTTAAACAACTTCTATAGTGAGGCAGTACAATGGCATTCCCTCCGCTGCTGCACAGTGGAATCCCTTCAAAAGGCTGTGGTCCATGCAGAGAATCCATTTCTTCACCAGCTTGTTGAATCTATCTGCATGTGTTTACCACTTGAGAATGTGTGCTGTGTGAGTTTCTGCTTAATTGACCACAAGGTCAGCGGCCAATTAGCTAATTAATGATTGTATCTTCTGCTCAAGTACTGGATGAGGAATCTGTTATTAGGGTTAATCTACGGTATATAGACTATATTTAAATCATCATCATCATCCACAGAAAAGATGTTTATTTGGCACCTGAATTTCTGTTTTGTTTTTACATTCACTGGTCCCATTGAGATTTCAGAATGTACTTTACCATAAGACTACTTTGTGGAATTTGCCAGCAGGTGGCAGCACAAATTCTGGTACCTACCTTTAAAAGCCATGGGACTGAAGTTGTTTATATGTGAAAATGAGCAATTCTTTGCATTTTAAAACTCCAACCCTTTACGGTCTTAATTTAAATCGGCACTAATGTCAATATATTATAATATTTTGTACAATTATACAATTGTTTTAAATGTATTACCTGTGATATTACATTTTCTCTAAAGTATACTGAAGTTTGACACACTCCAGTATCTGACACTGTACTGTTTTACTCTCATCTGCTCTTAAGCATACAGTATAGAAACATTAAATTGTGAATATGGATATGTTTATGCACATTACTTTGCTATGCTATGTGCAGCTTTATCAGGAGACTACTACTACTACTACTACTACTATGATCAAGTTGAAGTATAATTAATCTGACATAATCTTATAACTATACTTAATCAGAGTGGTGTAAAGTAAACAGGTACAAGTACTGTACTTGTAGTCCAATTTTGAGGTATTTAATACTTTACTGGAATATTTCCAATTCCCTGTCCTTTTAATTCTACTCCACTACATCTCAGAGGCCTATTTTTTTTAAATAGCAGATCTACAAGCTGACAATGTGTTGCAATGTGATACGTTTGTGAGCTTGTAGATCGTCTACTTTCAAATAGTATGTAGGGTTAACGTCTTTTAACTGAATTTGATGCTACATTAACACATTTTCCCTCAGGGACCCTTGGGTACTCGGACCCCGCTGTGAGAACCACCGTACGTAGAGCTCTTAGGACCAACAGAGGATGACTTAATTGACAACAGGGACAGAAGTGTACTGTGTACAACAGCGTCCTCTACAATACCCAGATGACTGACCTGCATCCCCGCAGGTCTCATTTACTTTGGTTTCCATGGGTCCCCACCAGTACCTCTCTATTGGGAATAAGCCTATCAGTTGACTTCACTATAGAACACCATGAATAAAGAGACACTTGGCGTTGTGTCATTCATCTTCTCTCTCTCTCTCTGTCTCTCTGGTCAAAACAGCAGGCAAAGCCCTGGGTTGTTTAGTGGCGTGCTTTCCTAATGAGACACACGCACACACAGACGCACGCACACACACGCACGCGCTCACATACTGTATGCACACACACACACACACACACACACACACACACACACACACACACACACACACACACACACACACTCCCCCTTATTTATTTGTGGATCTGCACTGATCTCAGAAATAGCCCCTATGGAATCCTCAAGACTGAAATCAGTCCCCAGGACTGAGAACTTTAACCCCTGAGATCTGTGCCACATCCAGATTGGAATCTGATTGGTTCCTTGTGACCAAGTGACCATTTTAAACCAATCAGATTCCAATCTGGATGTGACACAGATCTGATTCAGGCTGCATGGATTTGGCATGCCAGTGTAAATGGGGCCTAAGTCCTCACAAGTATATTAGTGCACACACACACACACACACACACACACACACACACACACGCACAGAGTGAAAGATCAATTACTGTATACGTTGGTCCCCCGTCCCCCCGCCCCCAGGCGTCACAGCGGGCATCAAAGGCTATCAGGCGTCCTGTAATGGAGCGCTAGGCCTCCTCATGCCATTATTCATCCTGTGTGTGACGGCACAAAAGGGATGATAGCGTCCCCGCCGCCGAAGCCCAGACAAAGTGCCCATGCGAGCTACACATCCATTACTGCACATGTCTAATGTTTGTCTACCCTGTCCTCCGCCCTGCCTTGTCCTCACAGCGGGTGGAGTTCCTGAACGCGCGCGCTGTGTGTGTGTGTGTGTGTGTGTGTGTGTGTGTGTGTGTGCGTGTGCGTGTGCGTGTGTGTGTGAGTATTGTGACATTTGAGAAATAGGCCTATTGTGTGGAGAGAATTGGCGAGAGAATAGGCCGATCTACAAACTCGTCGTGTTGCGATGCCTTGTGAGTTTGAAGATCAGCCATTGTCTGGTGCTCTAATTATTACTCAGACTTCAGGGTTAACGCCATACTCACACACACACACACACACACACACACACACACACACACACACACACACACACACACACACACACACACACAGTCACAAAACGTTACAGAGAATACGATTACAGTGCAGAAAGAAATGATTGAAAAATAAAATGTTTCCTCTCAGGCAGAGGCTGTGACAGGAAACACCTATGACCTAAAAAATAGAAAAAGCGCTCGGAGCACAGGTCTCCACCAGGTCAGGTAGGTTATTGTGGGCCACCAGACCAACAGACGGACATACACACGCACGTACGTACGGACATACGTACGGACGGACGGACGGACAGGCGGACAGGGTGCAAAACATAGTCTCGGCCATGCCTTTCGGAGACTGATAAGAAAACAAATAGATATGGATATATATATCCTAATCCATAACCATAAATAAAACACAGAGACAGCCCAGGAGTATATTTGTAAATTGCTGTATTGGAGAGAGTCAGGCAGGTGACATACAGTACGCATACAATTCCATGGTTGCAGCTCTCTCTCAAGATGGTGGACAACAATGGTATAAATGAATACAGTATATGACCTGGAACCCTTTGATTGGTTCCTTGAGAATGAATGTGACAAGATTCAAGATTCATTTATTTTGTCCCGAAGGAAATTTGTCTTGGACATGCAGGCTGCTACATAACATACAACAGGACAAGACAGACAGAAAGTAAATTACAACGAATAGTGCACAACACACAGTGCTGACATACAGGTCAAGTGCATACATTACACCACATTACACCAGAGTCATCACCCCTACTAACGGCCTGAGTTTAGCAGATTAACAGATATGGGAATGAATGAGTATTTGTATCTGTTCAGATGTCTTTTCTTGTTTTTAACTGGGACTCTATAACGTCTACCCGAAGGTAGCAGTTCGTATTCTGAATGCAGAACATGAGAGGGGTCAGCAATTATTCTCTTAGCTTTCTTAACTACACTTTCCTCAAATATTGCTTGAAGGGTGGGGTGCTCCCTCACACCCATCACCTTCAATGCAATCTGAGCTAGTCTATTAATCTGTGCTTTTGACCTCACAGTCAAATTACCAAACCACACACAAATTGTATAACGGAAAATACTCTCGATCACAGCATTATAGAAAAGCAACATCACTCTCTGCTGGACACCAAACACCCTGAGCCTACGCAGAAAGTGAAGTCTCTGCTGGATCTTAGTACACACATGATTAACATGGACATCCCAGGATAACTTGCTGTCAATATGCACACCCAAGTATTTGTATGAATCGACCTGAGCAATATTAACATTGTTTATGAGTAAGGGAGTGTGGTCCCCCACATGACCTGGATCTAAAACCATTTCTTCAGTTTTTTTTGTGTTAACAGTGAGGTGGTGGTCCTCACACCACTGTACAAAACCGCTTACCTCCTGCTCATACACAGAGGTGCTTGTGTTATCATTGACAAGACAGAAACAATAGGCCTTATAACCTAAACATGATCTCGTAGTCATGGTAACCAGCATTGAAGTAACTTGTAAGTCAAAACAGTTTCTCACAGAATATAACTTCATGGTCATATGAGCCTCATACATCGTCGTTGTCGGGTGGAAACCTCGTATCTCCAAGTTTCAAATTTGTACTTTCTTTCGCAAAGTAAAGCCCTGCTTCATCATACAAGGCCGTCGCACACAAGTAGTGAAAACAGCAGATCTACAAGCACACAACGCCTCGCGGTGTGCTTGTAGATCGGCTGTTTTCACTAGTTTAAATCATTTTTAAAAGGATAAACGCAAAACGAACGGATTTGGACATATAGGCCTGGGGCCAATTCTGATATCTTCACAAATTGGTACCACCCAAGGTGACCGTACATTTTTTACATTTTTGACTTCCTACATGTCTCTAGTTTACATTTTGGTATGATAACCCTTTCTGATACCCAGCTTAATTGATGTTATCACCTGCTAGAGTCGGTCTCCCATCGACTTTCTATACAGGAGGAAAATACCCAGAAAAAGATTTTTTTTCTGGGTATTTAAGGAGGATCTGAGGGGTCTAACTAGGGGTTTGTCATGATGCTGAATCCATTGCAGGCATTTGTTTTGCACAAAAAACATTCTGTGGGCTAGAAATGGCCTCAGAAAACAATACATGTATGGGTGAGTATTCATGTTAGTCGGAGGCCTTAGGGTTTTTTTTCTCGTGCTAATCAGTCTAAAAGTGCAAAATTTTGCACAGATGTAGCTCAGGGCATGCTCTAATGATTTAGCTAGGGCGCCCGAGTCTGCGACATTCGGGGTCGCCACAGCGGCCAAATCAAGTTGGGCTCCCATCGACTTTAGTGATGAAAAGTGATGAGTCATCACTTTTCAGAGTTTTGTGGGTGCTGTGGTGACCCCGAAGGTCGCCGACTCGGGCACCCTAGCTAAATCATTAGAGCATGCCCTGAGCTACATCTGTGCAAAATTTTGCACTTTTAGACTGATTAGCACGAGAAAAAAAACCCTAAGGCCTCCGACTAACATGAATACTCACCCATACATGTATTGTTTTCTGAGGCCATTTCTAGCCCACAGAATGTTTTTTGTGCAAAACAAATGCCTGCAATGGATTCAGCATCATGACAAACCCCTAGTTAGACCCCTCAGATCCTCCTTAAATACCCAGAAAAAAAATCTTTTTCTGGGTATTTTCCTCCTGTATAGAAAGTCGATGGGAGACCGACTCTAGCGGGTGATAACATCAATTAAGCTGGGTATCAGAAAGGGTTATCATACCAAAATGTAAACTAGAGACATGTAGGAAGTCAAAAATGTAAAAAATGTACGGTCACCTTGGGTGGTACCAATTTGTGAAGATATCAGAATTGGCCCCAGGCCTAATACAAGGTTTTCACCCGACAACGACGACATACAAGATTATCTATCAGAGACAAAAAGAGGAGAGGGAGACGTGGAAAGGACAGGGTGCTGTGCCGTCGGGTGAGTCGCTAACCTGCCGACGCTCCGTTGTCGAGATGTTGCGTTGTCGAAAGAGCGAGATTTCCCCAAAGCCCACAATCTCCAGATCAGCCCTCTGGGATGTCCTTAAAGGTCCTACACCATGCATTTAAAAATAATTTATATAACACTGTTTGTGTCCCAAAAACGTTTTTGAAAAGGTTTGAGGCTAAATTACCACTCCTGAATACAGAGCCCCTGTCATTTCTGCCTGGCTTTCAGAGCATTTTCAGCTGCAGTACCACCTTGTCCTGAGTTGGAGGACTGCGCTATTGAGCCAGTTTTGGCCCCACACTCCTCCCCACCTCCTGCTCAGCAGGCCTGCCCACCCCTCCCCAACCCTCTCCCAGCTCCTCCTGCCTCCTTCTCAGGCCTGCCCACCCCTCCCCAACCCTCTCCCAGCTCCTCCTGCCTCCTTCTCAGGCCTTGTGACATCACAAATCTGACCTTTCACAATCAGGACCGTTCTGAGACATGCTAACATAGATCTGCCCATAAACTGAGAAAGACACAATGGTCAGAAATAGGACTTTGTGAGGATAGAAGTTGCTGGTGGGACACCAAGAAAATACATAAAAATTGGAAAAATGAAAATTCATGGTGTAGTCCCTTTAAGCCCCCTGGGGGTTTATGAGCCTGCACTGAAAACTCCTGAGTGTCATTTTAACTCTGAAAAGGTTAAAGACCAACGTCTCAGGGTACATTCTTTACACTCTCACAGTAAAAATGTACACTGAGGATTTATGAGGTGTGGGGATCAATATTATGCTGCTGTGGAAGGAGGGACAGTGTTTATTTGAAGACTGTAAGCTACTCAAGTGGATCCGGGCTGTTTATTTATTAGGACTGAAGCTGAATTCAACCAAGGTTTAAAAGTTTGAGTGGGTGGAGACGCAGACGAGACGCTGGCTTGGCTCAAGGCCAGTGGGGTGTAACTAAGTATGTACTCAAGTAGCCTACTGTAAGCTACTTAAGTACAGTTTTGAGGTATTTTTTACTTTCTACACTACAGTATTTACAATGTTCAATGCTTTTACTTACTCCACTCATAGGTCAATATTGCACTTTTACTCCACTACAATTATATGAACACTTTAGTTACTAGTTACTTTGTCTATTTTGTTACAAAACACACAAACCACTTCAGCCTTATATCCACCTGTTTCTGTGAGAATTTACTGTAGAATTATTTGTGGGACACTTCCGGAGAACAGCAGACATACAAGCTCACGTCGCGTCACAGATGCAACCGTTGTGAGCTTGTAGATCACTCTTGGCTGCGGCGCCGGAACTGCCGCACTCCTTCTGCGCAATGCACGATGGGACGTTGGAAAGTTGTGGATATATTTCGGCCATTTGAAAATGCAAGTCTACCCAAGGTCACAATGTGCCACAATTCAACGCTTTGTGAGCTTGTAGATAGGCTATTTTCAAAAGACATTTTGAACTTTCTGCACATTGAGTAGCCTACTTCTACTTTTGGTACTTTAAGTATATTTTGATGCCGATACTTTTGTAATTTCACTCAAGTGCCTTTTGAATGCCTTACTTTTACTTGTAACACAGTATTGATTGATACATTTCAGTATTGATACTTGTACTTAAGTAAAACATATGAGTAGCCTCAAGGCCAAGACAGGCACACAACGCAAGAAAGGTAAACTTAAGATAATGGGTTGATGTTAGAAAATAACTATGATGGATTTGTCTCGAAAAACATTTAATGAATTATGTGAATAAATCATTGAGTTAGGGAATAAATTAACTGTAATATCATGACATCGGGGGAGGCAGTGGCTCATGAGGTAGAGTGGCCACTTGGTTCGACTCTGTGTTACATGTTGAAGTGTCCTTGAGCAAGACAATTAATCCCTAATTGCTCCCGGTGAGCAGATTGGTCACTTGATCATACTGCAGCGTCACACAAAAGCGTCAAAGGTAGCAGATGTTCTACTTTTGCTGTTTGTTTGTTTTTTATCCTGAAATCCTTAACAGTTTTGACATATGAGGTTTCCACCCGACAGAGACGATGTGTGGGTGTTGAAGACTTAACGCTAAACCTTGAGTGTCAGAAGATATCAAATATCCAATAGCGAAATCTTTCTGTAAATATCTCACCAAAACGGTCTCTTTTCATTTCAGCAGCCTTGGCCGCCAAAACCCCAGAGCTCCACGAAAAACATTTGACGGTAAACAAGCATTATTGACTGGCTGCAGTTACCTTGATCCTAAAAATGAAGGCTTAACCCAGCAGTTTCAGTGAACACATCCACAAGGACGCACACACGCACGCGTAGGTGCATGTGTACTTGTTGTATTAATATTGGTGAGGGCCAAAAGTCCCCACAAGTGGTAGTAGAATGTAGCTGAGAATTTTGAGGACACTTTTCCTGGTCCTCACAAGAGAAAATGGTATTCTTTTTTGGAGCTGTGTGCAGCTCCCTATACGTGGCTGTGTGGGTCTGTCTGTGTGTGTGTCTGTCTGTCTGTGTGTATGTAGCCTGACTTCGGCGCGTAACTAGTGCCGCACCATTTACGCCACTCGCACAATATATACATCAAAATGTGCGGCTCGGCCGGGAATGGTGTTCTATTACCTTTCGTTCCGATCCGCCTTACCATGCCGACGTAATCGGCAAAAAACAACGCTTAATTGTCCCCATTGACTTATAATGGGACAATGCAAGAAATCACTTTCAAGTATTTTTCTCTCGTAAACCATAGGAGCTACAGTTTCAAACCTCGGAGAGGAGATTCATAATGATTTTAAGAATGAATCGAAAAATAATTACATCACTCGGCCTCATGGTGGCGCTATAACGGCCCACTTTACGTTTTGCCCCGTAACTCTTGAACCGTAGATCGGAAAATTAAAATTCTTTTTTCCCTGGATTCCTTGGGTCAAGACGCATCTCCCCATATAGGCCACGCCCATTTGCGCCAGGATAGATTTTCCGCCATCTTGAATTTTCTCCAAAACACACTTTTTGCTCCTTTTCCTACATATTTTCTTCAAATGTCACAAAAATCGGTACACTTGATCTACACACACACACACACACACACACACACACACACACACACACACACACACACACACACACACACACACACAGCTCCACTTCACACGGGTGTGATTTTTAAATACTGTTCTAAAAGCAGACAGCTTCCACCCAAATTGGCTTTAATAAAGAATAACATACCTTTTGGGCAGTTTCAACGTCTTCAAGGTATTTGCGGCACAGATGAAGAGTTTGAAGAGCAGGCTATAATCATGTCAAACCGTTTTGCACAGAGAGGCTGTAAAGCAAAGACTAGCTGTCCAGGATGCTTATAAAAAAGCCCATCTGGGCCTGGGCCGTGGGCCTGCCTCTAGATCTGAACCTTTTAATAAAACAACAAGACAATCCTATAACAAGGATAATGCGGTCAAATTGGGATCTCATTAGCAGTGACCCTTGTTTGGCACTGCATAGATAACTATGAAAACCTCCACCGGCTGTCTGTCAGTCAGTCAGTCAGTCTCTCTCACGTCACACTTTTGGCCCTACTCTTATCTCCGGCACCGTTGTCCCTATATGCCAAACTTTGCACACACACTCCTTGGCTGGAAAACCACAACATCCTGATTTCTCACATGCCCCTGTTCTAGCGCCACCATGAGGCTGCGTGTATACATGCAACCTGACATTCGCTTATCTCCCGATTAGGGAGTCTTACTGGTACTATAACTGTTGCTATTTGTGTGTGTTTTTTGCTTAGTTTTTTCGCTGTACACAACGGTACTTTTTTCTTTTCATACTTCCAACTTTGTAACCTTAACTGCTGTGCCGCCTCTGGGCGACTGATTTTCCCTCTTGGGATAATAAAGGTATGCATTTATCCACCTATCCACCTATCCATCTATCCATCTATACATCTATCCATCTATCCATCTATCCATCCATCCTATTCTTAGGGATGTTTTTCCTGCCTCACCTACAGTATGGTCAGTTTTACAAGCCATCTCCCTGCTGAGTGCTGACAACAAGGAATTATGGCTTCACAGGTCTCTGAAGGGGCTTTTGCAACCATTGTACACAAAGGAATGTAAGCAATTTACTGACTTCAAGACACATACACACATACACATACAATGACAAAATAGCATTTATCAACTGTAACACTACATTTGTGGTATATATGTCACGGGGATATAGAGAAACAGGGAGATCGAGAAACGGAGCGCTCGCCGTGCTGCACGGCGCCGTGCGACACTGCAAGCGGCGCGAAGGCCAGCGGTCCTTGGTCCTGCTCTTCGCCCCCGAGCGCCGCAGGCGCGAGTGGCCGCGAAGAGCGGGCCAGGGCCGCGCGGCCGGCGGAGCGCCGCGCGAGTTACGAAGCCGTGGTGAATGCAATCGTTATATTTATGCCCAGGCCGTAAGGCCTGGGCAAGCGCACGATAAACGCCGAGCTAGGCTAGTAAATAAAGAAAGAGCGTCGCAAACGAGTGACGTCAGCGCGACAAAACAAGCGCTCTTACCACGCTTTCACTGAGTTACCCGAAGTCCCCGTAACATATATACCGCCTGTCTTGTCCCAGTGGTTGCTTGTATATTGGTCACACAAAGAGACGACTAAAAGACATAAGTATGCATAAGTATGCTATCCGAAGGGAATCTGGATTACCCTATGGCTACATTTTTACAATGTACTGTACATTCTGTAACAGCAATCCAGATAGTCTTAATTATCAGTAGAAAACATAAAAAACAACATTAAAGGGGTTGATCGACTTAAACTATTATTGAAGAGAGAAACCTTCTAGGCTATCATATGCAGGCTACTGAATATCCAGGATTAATTGCAGTCCCTTTCTGTAGTGCTTTGTTTTTGGGTAGATGAAAAGATGAATATATTTTCTATTCTGTTGTTTATATATATTTTTTTTTCTTTCATATTTACCTATAATCATTTATCTTTTTCTTTTGATAATACCTTGTCTTCTCATGTTTGCTTTCACTCCTCACTTATTCTGTAGCCATCTAGTGGTTACTCAGCATTTGTCATCTGTGTCTGATTTCCTCCTCAGGTGTTTGCAGTTTGCAATCTGTATGCATATATCCACCTTTCCGCGGGAATTTACTGGAGAATGTTTTGCACCACACTGCACCACACTTCCGGTTAACAGCAGACATACAAGCTCACGTCACATCGCAGATGCAGCCGTTGTGAGCTTGTAGATCACACTCGGCTGCGGCGCCGGAAGCTCAGTCCAATTTCTGCGCAATGCACGCCAGCTCCAAATCTGTGGACTGTAGGTGATCGGATAGGGTTTTTGAGGCAGAGGACGCTTTCCAGCATAGTGACATTCAGAACAAACTGTCCATATAGTATGGTTTACAATACATAGAACTCAGTCAGTTGTCTTTCACATATTGATATATATTTAATTTATTTATTCCATAAATAATTTTCATCACAATTGTGTTTGTGGGGAGGGGAGGCGGCTCCCCCCTGTAACCGTCCCTGAAGGGTTATACCCTGGCCTGAAGAAGGCTGTGCTGGCCCCACGTGTGGGTTATGGCTTGGGTTATCCCGTTTTTTAACTAATTCTATCATGAACTACGAGCCAGTAGCCACATCAATAAAGGCTTTAGAACTTGTTTCACCAGAAGAGTGCCTTGTTCTTGTTCTTTCCCCCTTAGCAAGTTTTCAGTCTCATATACCAAAGAGCACCTTCGCTAAACGTTTTTGATTCATAAAATCGGCGTCCTAAAATGTTCATGTCGTGTGTGTGTGTGTGTGTGTGTGTGGGTGCGTGCGTGCGTGCGTGCGTGCGTGCGTGTGCGAGAGCGCACTACAGTATATGTTTCTGGTGAGAGTGGCTTTCAAAGGCCCATAAACTTTAACATTTTGGAAAAGACCGCAGCATAAAATCTTCACCCAGAGCTGAACCACTATGGACATACACAGTTTCACTGCTCCATTGTGGTTGCACGGCTGACACA
The DNA here is from genome assembly GCF_963921795.1 of Nannobrachium achirus. Classification (NCBI taxonomy): domain Eukaryota; kingdom Metazoa; phylum Chordata; class Actinopteri; order Myctophiformes; family Myctophidae; genus Nannobrachium; species Nannobrachium achirus. The sequence goes on along the minus strand of NC_137815.1, from coordinate 15,801,293 downwards.
TCATACATAACGTTGCTGTCGGACAGAAACCTTGTATCTCCTTATTTTAACTTTTTGTGGGTTTTCTCTTTTCCTAAATCGACACCCTACTTTAGGGGTGTCCAAAGTGCGGCCCGGGGGCCAAATGCGGCCCGATGACACATTTTATGCGGCCCTCTGCTTCATTACTAAATTGTACTTTAAACGGCCCGCCAGCACCGTCAAACAAGAATATTTTATAGACAGTATAATTTGGCAGGATTCCTTGTTCCCTGTTGTCTCATTCTGAAGGGGTCAAAGAAAGGCTATTTTGTTATATATTTTACATTGCACAATTACCAAATGTAACCAGACACATTTGGTAATTGAGTTATTTGTGTTTTGTTCAGAGCACACACTTGACAAAAGACCATTGATATTAAATATTGATAATGATACAGTAGTTAAATAAAATATTGTAATTGTGATGCATAGGCCTATGTACGTGACTTTATGGTCCGACCGAAAATAGATCTTTTCAGGAGATAGTCGGCCCTTGGGTGTTTTCATATTTTCTAATGTGGCCCCATTTGAAAAAGGTTTGGACACCCCTGCCCTACTTGATCATCAACGTCAAACCAAAGCGATAAAAGTAACATATCTGCAAGCTCGGAAGGTAAGCGTTCAAGCGATGCGTTTCGAGCTTGTAGATCTGCTACTTTTGCTGTTTTTGAATTTGAATCCTGAAAAATCAAACCATCGCTTCGAAGTGGAGCGGTGAATTTGAGCAGCCACACCCTGTGTGCGCAACAGTGGCCTTCTCAATCTGTTCCTGTTTTTATAATCCGGCCATGCACCGTTGTACTTATGAAAGCGGTATTGCACCTATTTATTCTGCACGGGACAGGGTTGAAGACAGGGAGACACGGAGACACACAAAGCTAAAGGTTGGGCGCTCACTGCTCCAAAAGTAACAGTTTTGGACATATGAGGTTTCCATTACAAAAGAATTAAACGTGTGGCTACAGCTACAGTTTCAACAACAACAAAAAAGTAATATTCACTTTGATATGATTCTCAAATCCTAAGCGGGGTCAAGTCCCATAAAAAGAGAGAAAAAAAAGTGAAATACAAAATACCTTGCTATTAAACCAATAATTAGAATCGTCTCAATGCTACGATGCATCATCAGCCTTGCAGAGCGAGAGCGCGTTCTCCAGGGGACTGGGTGTGCTGTAACCCCGACACCCATCAGAATAACAATGAGATATGGATGTTTATACGGCAATCTGTCGGAGCTGAGAATTCATTAGAGTTGACAACACACCGTTCTCATAAAGGAAGGCAAACCTGGGAGAGGTGTTTCATAAGAAAGCTGTTATGAAAATCAACTTGATTCAATCATCCCTGAATGCTGTACAGTCTGTTTTGATTGCTCTTTGCTCCCCCCCCCCCCCCCCCCCCCCTCCCCTACAAATCCCATAATGCATCAGAACATGTTTTGATTTTTGAAAGACTGTCGTGTGTCGTGACATACAGTATTGTCACTGTCGGGCAGAAATCTCTTATCTCCATATTTTTACTTTGTTGTGTTTTTTGCGTGTATCCGTCCGTGTCTGTCTGTCTGTCTGTCTGTCTGTCTGTCTGTCTGTCTGTCTGTCTGTCTGTCTGTCTGTCTGTCTGTATGTAGCCTGAGCCAGGCCTGCAATACCTTTGAGTGACCAGAGAGGTGCTGTTGAGTAGCCTTGAAATGTACATGCATGCACGCATGCACACACACACACACACACACACACACACACACACACACACACACACACACACACACACACACAGCCTTGAAAAACACAACGTGTGGCATCGCGTCGCCAAAACAATACACTATTCACTGCCAAGGCTATAATATTGACCTGATTCTGGAGCACTCGTGTTCACTGTGTGCGCGCCCACCCCAGTTCATTGCCACGCTACGTGTGTTCTTTCGTGCGGGGAAAACATAAACCATACGTTAAAATCCATGCTTCACCGAGAGAGAGCTGAAATGGACCCGTCGCGCGATGTGGGGAGACAGTATGAGTCACCAGAACCAAGAACGGGGGGTGTTTTTGATTAATCTATCATGGTTAAAATGGAGTTGGAAGTTACTATGGGTTTGTATAGGAAGAGGTGCATGTGTCTGATAAAATGGATATCAAATATCTAAATACTGAATCAGGCAACTTAAAAACTGTCTGGGGTGTTCCCAAAAGCCTGATTAGACGATAAAATGACAAAAAGTTTATCTGAATGTGAAATAAGCCTTTATGTAACAAATGTGAGTACTTTTTCCACAAATGCCTGTATACTTGAAAACTTGATCACACTACACTGACTACAGCAACACACAAAAGCATCTAAAAGCAACAGATCCAGGGGTGCCTGCTGGCCTACTGGTCCAGGCACATACCACTTGCCTCATAGGCATGGATGCCTGGCGGCGGTGCTGGTTCAATTCCCGATCCGGACGACCTTTATCGCGTGTCACTCCCCATCTCTCCCCCCATTTCCTGTTAGTCTGCTGTCCTATTAATAAAAGCATAAAAGCCCAAAAACAAATCTGAAGCAGCAAAAAAAAAAGAAGCTTTTGCTAATTTTGAATTTTGAATCCCGAAAAGCAGCGGATTTGGACATATGAGGTTTCCAGGCGACAGAGACGCTATATTTCATAAGTACCCCTGTTACAGTGAACCACATGTTCGCCGTTAACCAGATACAGTGAACGCTGGACATGCTGTCATATATTTTCCGCCAACAGCCCTATGGATGTATGGATACATGACACCGTTTAAAGCCAATCCATTCCTTTTGTAGAGGGCTCTGTTTTGAATTATTGTACACTTCCTGGGCTATTCGGTTCCCCTGCAGCTATAAAGGCCCTTCGCGGTGCTATAGCGCCGTGTGAAACCCTATCTAGCCTCCACAAACATAAACTGGGGCATAGAGTAACAACCAGGCAACTCCCAGCTACAGTAGGTCCCGGTGTGGCCTTACCCAAACCCAGCCTACAGTCGCCCTCTCAGGGGTAACAACTCACTCCATCTCTCCCCTTGCACATCATGGAGTTCTGCCAAGAGTTCATTGAGAACTGAGCAAGCAAGGGAGCAATTTTTCAGCAAATTATTTTACTATCGTAGAATAAGCCCAGAGGAGCACATTAACACCGACTGGATAAATTAGCATAAAATCATAAGATTCAGATTTGACTGCCTTGTGTCTGTGTGAAGTTAAACTGAAAACTAGTAGTACAGTTACACATAGTGTAGCTGGCTTTCCAAAACAACTCAAAGCTCAAAATGTGTTGCTTTGCGCAACCTTTCGATCTTGCAGATCTGCTGATATATCATGTACTGTACAGTACTGTATGTCCAATCTTTTTGCAGTACACTTAGGCCTTACTACTGTGCATCCCACTGAGGCTGCAGGCTGATCTATCTGAGATGCTGCACCTCAGAACACAGCGCCGGAAAGTAAGATTTATTTTTAGAAGTACTTAAGTACAACGCTGAGGTACTTTACTTTACTTACTTCTACTTTGTATACTTTATAATTACTTCATTCATTATTGCAGTACATCTCGAGGCATATCTTGTGCTTTTTTTCTTTTTTTTTTTTTTTTTTTACTTATTTGACATCTGTAGTTACTGGTTATTTTACAGATTTAGATGTTTTTGTACAAAGCAAACATTAACTTCATTAATTATAATGAATCATTAGAGTAAACTACCCAGCAGCACACAAAGTAATTCAAATCAGCAGACATTTTCCAGCTGCAACATTAAAATGATGAGCATGGTTATGCTTATATAATATAAAGTCTAATGTAAACAAATGTACACATTATGTGTCATCAACAAATACACACACAGTACCAATACTTGAAGTATATTTTGTTGCAAATACTTTTTGTTTCTATATCTATACTGTACTATTGGGTACAGTATAGAAACAGGGAAAATGTCAGAGAGTGACTAGGGAGTGAATCGAACCCGAAGCGCGCTGTGAGGCATCAAAGCCTTGTATGTGGTACGGACCTTGTATCGCTACTTTTATGTTATTAAAGAACAGGTAGGAGAGCGGGGTAAACTGAGACACCGGGTAAACTGAGACGCTCCATTTATCTTGGCAATGGAACACATTTGTGGCCATGTGACCATTATATTTTCAAGCCCCTTGAATTTCCCACTTGTCATGAAAAGAGAGACCTGATAGTGCTGTAGAAAACATGCTTTTTTCACAAAAATGTGTTTTTTGCATGTAAAAGTAAATTTTCTTGCTGTCAACATAATCAGCTGTTGTGTCAAAGCAAATTGATGCAGGGAGAACATTTTATATCATACATGTTGATGAACTACCAACTTATAAATCCATGTGATAGATGCTAGCTGAAGATTACCCTGAATTGATAAAAATATCCCTTTTCCCAAAATGTGGCTGTGGGGTAAAGTGAGACAATTGCTTCGGGGTAAAGTGAGACTATCCTTAACATGAAAGACAGGGAGAAAGCTGTAAAAACCTAATTAAAGGGTGTACCAAACTAGTCTCAATTGATTCTTATGTATTTTCCCCTGTAGAATCCATTTTTGATATATATTTCTTTGTATTGTGCATAATTAATGAGATAATTAGCATATTTGACTAAATATGCGAATTATTTCATTAGTTATGCACAATACAACAATATACTTTGCAGAAATAGATTCTACAGGAAGAATTACATAAGGATCAACTGAGGAAAGTTTGGTAAACCCTTCTATACATTTTTTATAGGGTTTTTAGTTTTTTCCTTCTGCCCATGTGTCACATTATTTGACACATGGGTGGAAATGACAGGACAAAGCCTATTAAAAGAATGTCTGCTATGTACATTTTTGTATTGCGCATATTTAACCCGGTTGACCGGGTTTTTGTGTTTTTATGGTAGTTTTAAAGTGAAAAAAGTGAGTGGATCACTTTACCCCGTTGATTTCTCTGGTCTGTCTCAGTTTACCCCGGTCCTGGGGTAAACTGAGACACAAGACCACTTTTTTTAAAACAATCATATTTTCTCTGCCTTTTGTCTTGAATATGTTCTGATAACTTCCATTGTTAGGAAACATCCCAAATTACTGGGAAATGTGTATATTTTTACTGATATATCTTTTAGTTCGCCTCTAGGGGAGAAAATGTAAAAAGTGTCTCAGTTTACCCCGCTCTCCCCCCTACTTCTTCCACCACTGGAGATACATAAAGATATGCTGTTTACATCACAGAGTACCAAGGTCAGCCTATAGCCATTTTTTAAACTTTGGCAGCAAATTTGCAAAAGTGGGCTAGAGTTTACTTGCACTTTAAGGTCACACATTACGTTTAATTTAATACCAATCTTAGCAATAGCATGCCATTTATTGTGTATTTATCAGCATTAGTCATGCATTAGTCATGCTCTCACAGAAAGATGACTGATCTTGCAAATGTCTTAACTTGTTTAACAGCAACAAAGCATTGTTGAGTCCAACAACAACAGCTTGCTGATAGCAAGCACTTCCTCTTCACAGAGACACCATAATAAAATCCTCAGTGAAACTTTATCACTTTTAAATTCAGAGAGTTTACACATTTACATTTTGTACACTCTAAAATATTTAGGGAAAACCTCTGGGGTTCCCTGGCCCAAAACATTTTCAGATGAGGTGGTCTGCAGCGAAATATTTATCAATTTGAGGGTTCATGTCACGATCACGAAAGAGTTTGACAACCACACTGGTCATAGGAGACAAAGCGTGGCTCTGTGTTGGGCAGCAGTCTCTGGATGGCTGGAATACCACAGACAGCAGGCATGTCAGCTGGCCTGAAGTGGATCTGGGGTCATAACTGTCTGTCTGTCTGTCTGTCTGTCTGTCTGTCTGTCTGTCTGTCTGTCTGTCTGTCTGTCTGTCTGTCTGTCTGTCTGTCTGTCTGTCTGTCTGTCTGTCTGTCTGTCTGTCCCTCCCTCCGTCCAGCTGTCTCTCTGCCTCAGCTGGACGCCTTCTCCTCCTCATTTGTACGTGTGTTTTTCTTTTTATGCTGAGCAGTTAAAGAGCAACATTGTGTTTTATGTATTTATAAGGCCTTGTGTGGTAAGCTTCTTTTGCATCTGTCCTCGCTTTACGAACCAAATGTTACTTTGTGGATATTCAACACGTTCACAGACACACATTAGATCTACCAGGCCGCGTATGAACAGTGAACAAGGAAAGACTGTTTTCATTTCTTATGCTCCACACAAATGGAACAAATGTCAGGACTCTCTGACTGAAACTGGTTCGATTGGTCTCGGTAGAGGCATTTAGGGAGCTTCTTGAGGACACACTACACAGTGACTGCACCTGTTTCATGTGACAGTGACACTGTATTTATTTGCATCTGTGATGTTGTAATGTGGTTCAAATGTTTGTTTTTGTTTCTCATTATACTGTTTTATACCGTCACTGTCGGGCAGACACCTCATACAAGGCCGTCTTACAAAAGTAGTGAAAACAGCAGATCTACAAGCACACAACGCCTCGCACCGCGAGGCCTTGTGTGCTTGTAGATCGGCTGTTTTGACTAGTTTAGTTCATTTTTTAAATGATAAATACAAAAGAACGGTTTTGGACATACAAGGTTTCCACTCGACAACGACAATATGCTGTGATCAGGGCGTCCTTGAAAAAGAGAGCGTGCTCTTCAAAGGGCTTCCCTGAATAAATACAGGAAAAAAGAAAGTTAGGAGGCCCACGCATCGATTAAAAACAACCATTACATTCACACCTCAACAAAGTTTATAAACGCTGCCGACTGCTGGGTGTCACATTAGTGTGAAATAACATAGGAAGGATAAAATGTCAATGGTCCATTGTGTGACCTGATGAATCCTGCAGTGTAGATCAGTGGTTTTCAACTGTTTTCATATCAAGGTCTATTATTTATTCGACATTTGAGCCACGGACCACCATTTGATGAGATTTAGCCTCTCAGACCCAAAACGTAGAATATTTTGTTGGTTTTGGATAAGTAGTACAGGCATTACAAAAATACAAAATGGTCACATTTGTTGTCGTTCAGGCCTGGAATTTCCTCATTTTAGGGGCAAGGCCACTTGACCTTTGGTGTTGTCCATTTTTTGAGGGCACAAAGGCCAAACGCCAGGGCAGGAAGGCCATCAAATAAAACAAGATTTGAGTCCATTGAAAGAATTTGTTGAATTTGTGGGTTAGGGATGATAACCTAATCTGCATTGAAATAGATAAATGAGGGTATTTACAATCTGATACATGCTCAGCCCTGCACCAATCAAAGTCAACGGATTGGTATAGAGATGGGGACTTGGGGAAGTTAAGATTTCATAATCTCAACGAAAGATACTGGTGTCTACTTGACAAGAAAGATACACCAGTGTCTACTGTCTACATATTGACAAGAAAGAGACAGTGGTCTCTACTGTCTACATATTGACGAGAAAGAGACAGAGGAGAAAGCGCTACAGTCAGCTGGGGCATTAAGGCCACTGTGGCCTCAGGTCATACCATTGGTTTGAGGGGCACACGGCCAAACTGAAGGGCAACGGCGGCCATGGCCTTCATGGCCTTGATGGCCTCCATGAAATTCCTGCCCCGTTGTCGTTGGATAAGGATCCATGCTGTATTGATGTGGTACCATATGAGAGCTGCAGTAGGGACTTATCTGTACACCTTGATATAGTAGGCCTGTATGTACGTGCACTCAAACAATATCCCAGGGATATTGTTATTGTCTCAGGGACCCTGACGAAGACCTAGAAGGTCGAAACGCGTTGGTCAACTTGTTGCCTTGCTCAGAAAATAAATTATATATTTTTTCACCATTGATGGAGTGCCTTGGAGTTCCTTTCTCTGTAAGTCTGCTTTCTGCACCATTGGAATCTAGCAGTACTTCCTTGAAATAACTTTTGTTCATATATTCCTACCTGTATCACCAAAGAGCACCTGTCTTTCAGAGCCAACTGATCCCTGCAGCGCTTCTTTTTTTTCTGTTTTTGTCTTACCACTGAACTGTCTGTAGGTCTACTTGTTCACTGTTGCACACATTAAAGAGCACACAATCAGTGTCAGCCTCAGTTCCTTATGTGCCCATACATACATACATACATACAGACTCCACCATATAAGCACCCCGCTAATCATTCCTCAACCTTGTGGCTTTTCTTTATGGAGCACAGAGCACATGTATCAGTTTCCCAGCATGCACGGCGCCCCAGCAGCCCCAGAACAAAGCTCTTTGTTGGCCAAGGCCTGCCTGACGGAGCAGGTCCATTCTGCTTCAGTTAGCCGGGAAGGGAAACCACCTGCACTTTGACACAATGCTCCGTACCATATGCTTCTGCCTTTAATAGACACACACACACACACACACACACACACACACACACACACACACACACACACACACACACACACATGCACGATCATACGCACCCACGCATACCTACACACGCGCAAGCACACAGATTGTATTACTATACAATCTGTGAGGATAGCAACATTTTAGAGGACGACAATTTTATGAATGCCATTTGTAAAGATTTGGGGGCATTTTTAACAGCAAGAGTAAAGTCGACAAATAGCAGATCTACAACCCCACAACGTGTGTAGATTTGTTGGTGCATGACACCCAGGCATAACTCTATCATCTTCAACCCTTAAAACCTAACCTCTAATGTCTGATCCATAACCCCAATCGCATGATGGTGGAAAGTAACTACTTTCTCCTATGTCCTGGAAAAGACGCGCTGTGATTGGCCAGTAGTCACTTTGAGGCACTATGATTGACAGTTGGGTCAAATGCTTGTCCCGGCCATGGTCCAGGGGGCAAATATGATTTACTATTCTGTCCCTATCGGTACGTAACTCAAACGGCGCTGAGTCGGACTCAAGCGGCCTTTGCAACGCTCGACAAGGCTACTTGCTCGCTTTAGCACAAGTCCGCATGAGATGGCGCGCCTCTGTCGCGGTTTGGTCAATAAGTATCCTTGTGTTCTCAGTCTTGCATGCAGCCAATGAGAACGCAGGGAGGGCGGCGCTTAGGAGAAAGTACTTACCTTCCACTTTTATGCACTCCAATCTGAATCCTCTTACAATAGTAAACCTAGCTTTACGAATATTTTATAACCATAAAACAATATTTTTTCTGGTTGTAAGTACAAGGAAAATGACACTCACACAAAGCCACCGTGTCTGCCCCGGCAGAAATCATTCAGAATTCCTCGCAGAGCAGAGCAGAGCAGAGCAGGGGTCTTTAACTGGGGGTCCGGGACCCCTAGGGGGTCCTCGGAGTTACTACAGGGGGTCCTCCAAATCGTTGTGTGATAGACACTTTGTTTCTCCTTTTTATATTAAACACTTGAACCCAAACATCCACATTCTGATAACTTTAGCCAAAAATAGCCGATCTACAATCTCACAACGCTTGTAGATCGGCTATGTTTTGGCAAAGAGGTTTGGTGTAGAGGGGAAAAAGAGCAGACTAAGTACAGAGTGAAAGGTCAAGTTTATTAAGTATTGACGGTTCAAGCGGTTAAATATCTGAAAACACAAATTGACATGAATCCAAAATACACTGCCGATTGTGCTGTCAAACGATGAAACTATATGGAATCTACGAAAAGGTTGTGGGGGTCCCTGCTTCATCTCTCTCTCAACTAAGGGGTCCTTGGCCTGAAAACGTTGAAGACCCCGGGAGTACAGAGTACAGAGTAAAGAACAGAACAAATGTGTTCCATTTGCGAGCTGCTTCCTCGGCTCAGTCATCTGTCATGAAGCCTCCAGGCCCGCAGGGGGAAATCAGGGCCCTGTGGTCATGGCTGGTGTTGACACCCAAACACGCTCTCTCTTCTCTCTCCTGGCCGCCATAAAAAGGCCATCGTTGCACGTGGGATCTATAAAGAACGGTGGGATTTTTAATCAGGTTGTCAATTAGATTAATCATATGGCGTTGGTCTTTTCACGGCTGAGGGGAGGAGGAGGAGGGAGAGAGGAGAGAGTGCTGGGAGCAGGGACGTGCTGGCCATTGGGAAAAGCGGGACAACTCCCGAACGGCCGGTTCATTCCCGGGCCGGTCCAGGCCGCCCATTGGGGAAAAAAATTAAAATAAAATGTCGGCCTTCGTTCCATTTTGGGGGCTGGGCGGCCAACAAAGTAAATCGTCACTGTCGGGCAGAAACCTTGTATCTCCAAGTTTCAGATGTATACGTTTGTTTTTTCGCAAAGCAAAGCCATCGCACATACAAGGCCATCGCACAAAAGTAGTGAAAACAGCCGATATACGGTAGATCGTCTGTTTTCACTAGTTTAAATCATTTTTAAAATGATAAATAAAAAAAAAACAGTTTTGGACATACAAGGTTTCCACCCGACAACGACGAAATATAACTCATGTACAATAATTGGCCCACTGTCACTTGTCATGATCTGAAATGGCAAATCTTTGAGTAGCAGCAGCGCTATAGAGAGAGATCTCTCTCTATAGCGCGCAATGAGGGCCTCTCCAACTCTTTTTCCCGGGCTGAATCAGGGGCCCAGCATGTCCCTGGCTGGGAGTTTTTTTTTCTTTTCTGTCAGGTTTTCACAGAATGATTAACTCTGTTTGGGTCTCCATGGTCCAGGCCAAAGGAAATGACCATTAGTTGCCTTATATGAAGGGAAATATATATATAGGACCCACTCTGGCTGGGTGTGCTTTGGATGGCGGCCAGGCTTGAGTTAAGAATACAGTACAGTACAGTACAGGGAGAATGGTCAGTTCTCTGTGTGTGTGTGTGTGTGTGTGTGTGTGTGTGTGTGTGTGTGTGTGTGTGCGTGCGTGCGTGCGTGCGTGCGTGCGTGCGTGCGTGCGTGCGTGCGTGCGTGCGTGCGTGCGTGCGTGCGTGCGTGCGTGCGTTCGTGTCTGTGCGTTCACTTTGAAGTTGACTGAATTCCGAACAGGCATCCGCTGGATAAAGGAGGATAGGGAAAATACCTTAAAAGCATTCATCACAAGCAGCTCACGAGTTTGAGTTTAGAAAATCACCCCCCGCCCCTCAAAAACTAAAACACAAGACTAATAGCTCAGATTCTTCTCTTTTTTTTCTGTTCTTTTCTGCTACATCAGGCTAACACGTTTTCGGTCATAGCCTTCATCAGAGCACATGAAAAATGCTACTTAAAAATTGTGTGCGATCATCCCCACCTGTGTAGGGGGATGATTACATCTGATCATCACATCTGAATCCATTTAACCACATGAACCCTACATATTCTGGGGAGAACATGAGTGACAATAGCAGATCTTGTAAACCTTTCTTTTCAGATGGGGGTCCGCGACCAAATACACAATCTTTGGGGGTGCAGTACTTGGTACGAAAACTTTGGAGATCTACCGATTTACAGTATATTCACATTTTGTAGAATCTGAGGACGACCTAGAGAGAGAATCGGCCTCAGGTCTTGAATGCGTTAAAGTAGTGGTTCTCAACCTGTGGGTCGGGACCCCCAGAGGGGTCCTCAAATTGTTTTTGGGGGGTCTCCAGATGATTAACTTAATGTCAAACATTGTTTTCTCACTCAGCAGTAAACAAACCAACATAAAGTTTAAAGTGTTAGTTCAGCTATTTTTGACATAAAGCTGTGTGAAATACTTGCCATTAAAATAGTGGTTACAAATGTATTAATTCATTACCAGAGTCCCGTGGTCAGAGTTCTGGTCAGTTTTAGATGAATATAAAGTAGTTCCGGTGATTTGGCAGGGGCTCATGGCCCAATCATTAAAAATAGATGAATCCACAAAACTAGCGTCATTTGTATTGTTGACCTATTTCTACCAAATAGACCAACTTTCGTTCAACTTTTTGACCCCTCTGTCACATGGTACTATTTTTGTCCAGTATCACCACGCCGCTGCAACGTATTTCCCCAAAACAAGGTGCTTTGCAGTCAGCTGATCAGAACGAAACCTCGCTCTGTATGGTAGAAATAGGCCAACAATACAAATGACGCTAGTTTCGTGGATTAATCTATTTTCAATGATTGGGCCACGCCAAAAGCCCCCACCCCATTGGAACTACTTAATATTCATCTAAAACTGACCAGAACTCTGACCACGGGACTCTGGTAATGAATTAATACATTTGTAACCACTATTTTAAGTATTTCACACAGCTTTATGTCAAAAATAGCTGAACTAACACTTTAAGTTTATTCTGTAGAGGGTATCTGCACATTTCTAAAGTGACAATTTAAAGACTTTTTAATACCTGTAAAATGACAACATTGGACAAATATTTGAGGCAGAAATTGTGAAAATAGCCGATCTACATGCTCACAACGCCTCGCAACATAAACCGTGTTATACAAAATGTAATTCCCCCCCAGTTAAAATATGATTATTTTGGGGGTCGCAGGCCTGAAAAGGTTGAGAACCACTGGGTTAAAGTAGTAGGAGTCAATCAGCCTAATCCTGGCCCTCGTGGGAGCAGAGCAGGATTCCCAGACCGGTGGAGACCAAGCGTCCGGTGGTGAGTGAAGTCATGGTCCGCTGGGGTGAGGAGGAATCTGCCAAGGCCTCCATTGTGTGCTGTGCTCTCTCGTCATGCCACTCAACCCGGGCCACCGAGGTCAAGCAAACAAAGGAGCACCTGGACACGGACGTCAAACAATGGGCCCTCTTTTTAAGCCGTGGCATGTGACGCCGGCCTGGCAGGTATTTCAAGCTCGTCAAGGCTACTGTATGTGTGTGTATGCGGGCGGATCAGTGGGTTCTAGTCAATCAGTGACGCGATCAAGGGTTAAGATAAGATGCTTTGTGGTTTACATTGCCGTTATACGTGTTATACATAACATAAGAGAGTCAAATGTTTGAGATTTTGGTTCTTTGACATTGCAACAACACCACATGTACTCGTATGTGCATATACTGTTTTGTATTTGTTGATTAAATGTATTATTGTGTATATGCTATATGCTGATGTATTGAATACATACGACCACAATGGAAATAGGTCCCCAGGACATTTTCTGTTATCCTTTTAAGCCTCAATGTCTGACTGCACCACATGTGCAATGCGTGTCTGACTAATAAATTGTTCAGTCAATCAATCTGCTGTGTGTCTGCACGCCTGCATTTGTGTGCGTGTGTGCGTGCGTGCGTGCGTGCGTGCGTGCGTGTGAGAGAGAGCAGTTTCTTGCAGCATTACTGTTATTTTCGAAGCGTCAGGGCAGATACATGAAGATAAGAGAAGGGATGATAATAAGTAGAGAGTGGGCTGTGTCTTGCTTCATGGCTGGCCAGCCATCATATGAGTAAAGGAGGAGAAATGTGAAATTGCTCAGGGCGATATGAAAGAGCCATGCATGCACCGGGCCATAAGATCACAGACTCATACAGCAGGCCCCCTGCATTAAGGCATTCATCTGTGAAGAACAGCACACTGTCTGCTATGCCAGGGGTTCCAAAACGTATTATAGCTCAAGACCCAAAAGAGAAATTAGATGTTTGCCCGGGACCCATACTAGTGGAAATAGCAGATCTACAGGCTGTGAGCTTGTAGATCGGCTATTTTCTCTGGCACAAAAGGGACCAGGGACCTCCCCAGAAGAGAAGGGTAAACAATCTGTTTTTTTCTTTTTTTTTACTGAGGATAAGATGAGAAATACGTTTAGGGTTAGAGTTACCAGCCAGGCGAGCCAGCCACTGCAGTACTAGAGATCTGGCCGCTTCTTATCACCTGACGGGGGGGTTTCCCCGGTAGGATGTAGCGCGTTATTCCAACCAGTTCCTTTCCCCTCCATCAGGCGCCCCGGCTGACCAGGGGGAGGCAGTATAGAGAGGATTACTGCATGTGGGTAACTACCTACCCTATATAGCCCGTATCAGAGTGTACGGTGGAGACCTATCCACCGCAAATTTGAGGTGGAAAGCTTTCCACCTCAAGTCAGAAAATAAGTGCAGGCCATCATAGTCACGGCCCACGGTGAAGTCCTTTACCCCGTCTAGACCGGTTCAGGTCGACCAATCAGTGAACGGGGTGTAGAGCCTGTCTGTCTGTCTGATAGTAAAAACAAAGAGATGTGTTGGGACTCACGGTGGAAAGCTCTCCACCGTGAGGAATGATGTAACGTTGTAGTTTCATGACTCAAAAAGACTCGAAAAGACTACACCGCAGTGTAAAGCCTTCCACCGCGGACCCGACTATGATACAGGCTTAGGGGGGAAAACGGTTGCTATATAGCTCAAATCTAAAATGACAGCTTCCCAGATTTGAATGGGTTAAAACCCATTTGCTCTGTTACTGGGCTACTTTGGAAGGCTTGTTCCTTACAAACATCCCCGTCCTCGGACGGCGAACGGCACTTCAGCTTGCATAAAGCTTTGGTTCTTTCTAACCCTAAAATGTCCACATCGCTCCTATCTCCTATCCTTCCCGCCAGCAGCAGCAGCGTGTCTGTCTGTTGAGGCAGTCAGGCAGAGATGGCGAGCCAGCCTACACTGGAGCACTCAGAGCGTCTTGTAGTGCTCTCTGTCGCTGTGTTGTGTTGCTTTGAATTATTCAGTTATGCCTTAACATGGCCCACATGACCCAGCCCAGTCATCATGTGCTCTCTCTCTGTGTGTGTGTGTGTGTGTGTGTGTGTGTGTGTGTGTGTGTGTGTGTGTGTGTGTGTGTGTGTGTGTGTGTGTGTGTGTGTGTGTGTGTGTGCGCGTGTGCGTGTGCGTGTGTCCTCTTGATTCTTACTGCTCTCTTTTCCCATCTTTCTTTCCCTTTCTTATGTTTGAGCAATTGAAACATTCCTTTTTTTTAACAACAGGGGGAACGGACTGGTGTACAGATCCTCTTGGAAGTAGGCTAGTTGTGTGGCGTTTGCAGTGGTGATCAAGAATTTGAACTGAATGATTGGATCTCTTGATGAAATAATAAATAAATCCTGTCTATCGTCTCTGCTGGGTGGTAACCTCATTATATGTCTAATTTTCCCCCTTGGGATAATAAAGGTATCTATCTATGTCCAAAACTGTCACCTTTTAGGAATCAAATGCAAAAACAGCAAAAGTAGCAGATCTACAAACTCGGGACGCAGCACAAACATCTGCTACTTTTGATGCTTTTGTGTAACCCTGTAGTATGATCAAGTAGGGCTTTAATTTACCATTAAATTGGGAAAATATGGTTAATATGGTTGATTTTTAGGGTCTCTCCGCCCCGGGTGGCGCAAGAGTAAAGTTCCTGCCCACCACATGGAGACTGTGGGGTTTGATTTCTCCACGATTCTTCTGGCCTGGCCTGGGTGTTCAAACAAAAACGATTGGCAGGTTGGACTTATTCTGGCACGGCACTAGTGTCTCCGACAGGTTGGTATAGGCACTAGTAGTGACTCTTCCCTGTCATTCCCTACAGCCACGCCTACACGCAGAGCAGCGCTGATTTCATTGGCTTCAAGAGCTCACGCACGCAAAAGATTTGAATAATGTTGGTTGAGACGAACTTCATTCAAATTAAATGTTTAAAATAATTGAAGCCATGCAGTGCAGACAATACAGTTTTGTAACCATTGCAGATGTAGTTTGGTGTTGGACAATACAGCTAAGTCCAAGGCACAAGTCTATAAATGTTCATTTGATTGATTGACAAACATTGTGGACACTGCAGTACAGTACCTCAGTTAAATCCTTAACTGTACTCTCTCCAGGCGGCTGCATACTGTGTATCTGGCAATAAACACTTATTAGGAAACTGCAAGTCTTTTTTTTACACAAACACAATCACATGACTGACACATCCTAAATTCATTCATGTATTCATTAAATAATTCAACCATTTCAGTAATTTCATAGTTACAGTTTTAATGGTTATTTAACCAGCTGCAGTTGAGCTGCTGAAAGTTTGCAGGCTGTATTTTTGTCCCACACAACGTATGTGCATCATTCTGCATGTAGCATGTGCAGGTGAACAAGGTGCACGGACATTTGCACATGCATGTCCGTAGTTAAAGGTGGGGTAAGTGATTTTCCTAGCTCTATATTGTTAGTAATCATTGCTATAGAGTGATTGTTCAGTCACAGGAGTCTCCATATTCTCTTCAGCTCTTTAATAAACCTAAAATACATTTTCAAGCCAGGATACCAATCTCATCCAATTAGGAGAGAGAACTCACAAAGGACACAAGATGAACAAGTGAAACTGGAAGTGATGACATAAAGAAATGAGCAGACACAATGTGAACTGGAACACTATAAAATGTATTCTGATATATGGGTACTCTCCCCTGATTGAATGAAATTTGGCAACCCACCTGAAAATGTATTTTCTGTTTATTAAAGAACTGGATAGACAGGGAGAGCCATTACTTAAACAAGCGCTCATGGGAATATAGAGCTTTAACCTTTAAAAAAAAACATTTAGTTTTTACCCCGTCGTAAATCCCTACCTTTATAGGGTCAAATTGCAAGTGTGTGATGATTTCAGAACCTGCATGTCACTCAGTCTCTGCCACTTGTAGGCCAAAGGTCAAAGGTCTACTGCACTTTACTCCACCCAAACAAAATAAATCCCTCCCATGGGGCCACTTTAGACCCCATCCATTCCAAATGAGGCTTTACTCTGCTCCTTGTCCCTCTTCAAAATAATCCCAGCAAGGTGGAAACCAGCTGGAAACCTTGTCATGTACAAAATCCAAAAATAACAAAAATAGCAGAGCTACAAGCTGGCAATGGGTCGCGTTGAGAGCCTGTAGATAGAGCTATTATTGCTACTTGTATTTCTGTGAGACTATACAATGTAGAAGGTAATGAACAAAAAAACATGAAGTCTCTGTCGGGTGTAAACATCATGTCCAAATCTGTTTACTTTTAAGGATTCAAATGCAAAAATGGCACAAGTAGCTTGAGCTGGCAGATCTGCTACTTTTGATTCTTTTGTGTGACGCTGACGCAGTAGTATGATCAAGTAGGGCGTTAATTTACGAGAAAAAAAAACAAGCTAAAGAAGTAAAGATATGGAGAGAAACGTTTAAATATGGAGCAACGAGATGCTCCTTAGCGGTGTCTCGTCGCGGCAGCATGGGGACAGCTTTGGACGACAGTTTTAGAACAGCTTCTGAAGTGATGAGTGACCCACATGTCATGTCACCTGTTTTTGCAGGGCGGTGTCACTCATCGGAGCTGGCTAGTAATGTGGCTGGACCTGTTAAGTGGCACCCAGCGACAGGGAGTGGATAAGCCTCTTTGTACTCGCATCCTGGGAGAACCGGCTTCTTTTGTCTAGGTTAGTCCACAAGCATGTGGTTCTCTCTCTGATGTCCAGTATACTGTAGGACTCAGGGACGTGCAGAGAATGCTAGAGAGGAAGGGGCTAAAACTTCTAAAAAGGCCTTTTGGTGGAAATATCGAAAATAGCAGACCTCCAAGCTCACAACGTGTCGCGCTGCGACACGTTGTGAGCTTAGAGGTCGGCTATTTTCGGTGAGTGATACCACACTGAACTAAGCAGAATTAAGTCAATACTGGAGATTTCTACACAGAGAGAGGGCAATTCTTTCAACATAAGATGCTGCGTTCAAGTTCAGGAAAAGTTGGACAAGGCAATTCTCTTGAACGCTGCCTTCAGGTATGGCATGGAAAGAGGGCATTTGCATTTCTTTCACCATAGTAAAAACTGCATTCATGGTCTGGAAAGGGCACATTTTACAGACAAATAAAAGGGCAGGTGCACTGCTGCTGCTGCTGCTACTTAGCAACCAAGAGAGCACGAGACAGCAAACAGTGTCTTGTTTGTGTTTATTTCCTTTGTCAAGCGGTTACTTATATTGAAATTGCCACTTTGTAGAAAACACTTTATATGTCACGTTATGATATTCTATGAGGGTTTTATGGTGTTTCACTTCGGGCAATACATTTCCAGCCGTCTAGTTAGTCAAGCTAAAGACAGAGAAGGATTGAGGAGAGCTGGGGAGAAGTTGGGGGCGAGGAGGAGGAGGGTGGGGCGGCGGCCTGTGGTATATCAAAGTTATGGGGGAACTAAGCGTTTGCAGCATCTCGAACCAGCAGATATTTTATTGCTCGGGGAGCGGAGTGCCAAGCGTCCGGAATGTGCTGACGTGATTTGAGGCAGAGTTAAATATGCTGAATAAAGTGTATATAACTCACTGGGAGCCCCGTTGCCTTCCTGGCACCAAATAACCACTTAAACCCCACACGTCCGTTTTGTGGGGGAAGCTTTCGCAGGAAAACATAGCTTTGCGTTTGCGAGCGAAAGCTTTCCCCACAATGACCCCCCCAAAAAACTGAAAAGACACTAGATGAAGAGATGAAGCAGGGACCCCCACAACCTTTTCATAGATTCCATATAGTTTCATTGTTTGACAGCACAATCATCATTGTATTTTGGATTCATTTCAATTTGTGTTTTCAGATATTTAACCACTTGAACCGTCAATATTTAATAAACTTGATCTTTCACTCTGTACTTAGTCTGCTCTTAGTTTTTCCCCTCTACACCAAACCCCTTTGCAGAAAATAGCCGATCTACAAGAGTTGTAGATCTGCTATTTTTGGCTATAGTTCTCAGAATATGGACGCTAGGTTTCAAGTTGTTAATATAAAAAGATTGGATTGGAAGATTTGGAGGACCCCCTGTAGTAACTCTGAGGACCCCCTAGGGGTCCCGGACCCCCTGTTGAAGACCCCTGATAGGGTTTAAGTGGTTAAAGCTCAAGGCCCGTGGCTCCCTATCCCCGTTCACAGACAGAATGAACTCCTGAAATCAACTTTGAGATGCACAACATCGATTAAAGTGGAGGAATGCCAGTCAAACCTAGAACCCCATTATGTGCTCCCTTGTAAAAAAACAAAACAAAACAAAACATAAATGCCATTGGTTACAATATGATGACACTAAGATAATCTAATGGCCTTTTTGTGCTGAGCATTCATCTCTAATCTTCCAGGACAGCACTGAGCTTTTCCATTGACAATAGTGCTTTATAGTTAAAAGGGATTTGACTCTCTTTTGTCTTTATTTTCTCTCTCCCTCTTTCCGGTTATTATGACGAACGAGGCATTACCAGGCCTGTGGAGGTATAAAGCTGATTAAAATCCTTGTCTAATGTAGAAAAACGAGCCCTCGTTTACAGTATGCAGAGCCTCTGGGTGAATTGAGGAGCACATGTTTAAAGGACTGGAGGTGAACTCGCTTGTTTATGACTCAGAGCTGACATGACGTGATAGCATTAGGTGTCAGAGGTAAAGAGGTAGGGGCGAAAACTGATCGATCTAATTGATTTAATCGATTATAATAAATAACATTGCTGTCAGGCAGAAACCTCATATGTCCACATTCTTTACTTTTTGCGTCACACAAACGTATCAAAAGCAGATCAGCAAATTCCAATGTAGCCTTAGTGTTAGTATACCGGACCGGTATGTTGAATAACACACCATTTATTTTTTAGTCTTCTGAAATTGTTTAGTCTTAGTCTAGTCTTAGTCAACTAAATATAAAAATCTTAACAACCAGATTAACACAGACTCAGACTTATGTATTTATTAGTGGCTCGACTGCCAATTAGAGTGACCAGGGCTGGGATTAACATCAAGTCATATGTTTTTCTTTCCCCATTTCCACTCTCACACAATTCCTGCTGCGTTCTGTAAAATGAAGACTCATTCTAGCCATAACCCTGAGCTATTCAACCACTTAAACCCCTCTATACTTCATTTAACCGGCATCCCCCAGAGGTCTATACAGTAGGGGGGCAACTTGCCCCCCTACTTTCTTTTCTGATACATACAATCTTTCTCGACAAAATAGCATAATGTACAAGTGCTGTAAAACGTGATACATTCTGAGCTTTTAGATATGCCATTTTCACAGAATGTTCAGCCGTTTCTGCCAAATGCTTGCCTATTGACTTGCCCAGAATTGGGACGCTATGGGGTTTATGTGGTACCCTTTTCATTTACATAGTGTGGCTTGCCTTGAGCAACACTTTAACGGCAACTCACAACAATGTTGCTGCCCAAGCTTGATCATTCTGTAGTCATTGTAGACCTATTTGTTAAAATAAGGTTGTAGCTTTAAACCAATTGTTCTCAAAGTGGTGTCCACGGGAAAAAAACAAAAAACTGTAAATAGAGCATCACAACATTTTGAACCACTTTATCCACTTTGGATATTCAAAAATAGCAGATCTACAAGCTCATAGCGCGCCACTTCGTGCTGCGCTGCGAGCTTGTACATCTGCTATTTTTTATTTCTCTCCCCGGGGCGCCCCTGGCTGGTCTGGTATCTGCGGCAAGAAAAAGAATATCATTCTGGGGGTCCTTGACATGAAAAAGTTTGAGAAGCACTTTGAACTAGCCTGATTTCAGACTCAGCTGACGTGGGCTGGAACCAGGCAAACTTTGAACATTAAATGTGAGACTAAAGAAAGGTGTGGCGTCCACAGAGCCCTCAGGATAAAGAGAGAGAGAGTTGTCAGTCCTGAGGATTGTGGTAAAACTGTCAGCTGTGTTGCTGTGCTGTGACAGCCGTGGAGCGTGTCACATTGTGCTGTCTCCTCCAGTCCTCCACACTGTCCACACACAGGTGATGGCTGTGACACTGCATGTGACAGCTCACTGAAATCCCCACCATGCACCTCACATGCACTTACAGCTGCCCTCATTCATTCACTTTCTAACCCAACCTTTTTCATGTCAAGGCCCATTATTTATACAGCATTTGAGCCACGGACCACCATTTGATGAGGTTTAACCTCTCAGAGCCAAAATGTAGAATAATAATTTGTTGTTGTCGGATACTATTTGTCCACAATTCCATCCATGCTGTTTTATATTGTTTTATATCCAATATTGATGTGATTCCATAGGAGAGATAAAAGGCAAACGTTGATCAAAATAACAATTCTTCTACATTCTCTGATTGTGTAGAATTCTAAATTAAGTAATGCAGATGTTGAACAATAATTTATCTCTTGAAAGCGCAAAATGAAACCCATACGGGTCCATTTGGTTTCATTTTTCTCTCTCTTTTTTTCTTTTTTTTTAAAGATTTCTTTTTAGGGGGAGGAGGCTTTTATGCCTTTATTATTAGATAAGACAGTAGACTGGCAGGAAATGGGGAGCAACACGCGGGAAATGTCGTCCAGATTGGGAATCGAACCGACGACGCCACCAGGCATCCATGCCTATATGTGGCAATGCCTAAGTGGTATGCGCCTGGACCAGTAGGCCAGCAGGCGTCCCATTTTACACTCTCTTTAAGAGTTAAAGATCTAATAAGACTCCATTTGCTTACCAACTCTCCATCCTTTAGCTTGTGGAACAACCTGGAACCCCCGCAAGGACAACTGGTGGTTCCTGGACCACTGGTTGAAAACCACTGTTCCAACACATTAAGACCTTGCAGGCTTTATGAAATGTTTAACTTAAAAATGGTAAATGGTGCATTTATCCACAACTTTCCAACATCCCATCGTGCATTGCGCAGAAGTCGAGCGGCATTTCCGCTCTTGAGCGACTTGAGCGACTTGAGCTTGTATGTCTGCTGTTAACCGGAAGTGTCCCGCAGATAATGCTACAGTAAAGTCTTGCGGAAACAAGTGGATTGCCTTTTTTATCCAAAGCTCTTTACATAGATAGACATAGATGGACACACACATTCATCATACACCGATGGCATGCTAGGCACCAACCTGCACATAAAAGGAGCAATTAGTGGTTAACTTCAGAGTCTTGCTCAAGGCTCATCATAGCTTTGTTTCATTTAGTTTTCGTCAGTGAAAAAAACTAACAATTGTCATAATTTCAGTCTAAGAAATCAACACTGTTTGGCTCTACACCAAATATCATTTCCAAAAATACCTGATCTCCAAGTAAAAGTCTGGAATTCAAAATGTACTTGAGTAAAAGTACAAAAGTATTGGCCAAACTCGATGTGACCTTGTAGATCTGCTATATTTGCAGATTGTTTGCCCCAGAATGGGGACGAATAGGGTTCATGTGGGTAAAGTTTAAAAGGCTGTCAGAGATGAGTGTCGTCAACAGAACAGAGCCATTGGCAGGGGCGTCACAAGGGGTAGGAAAGTGGGACTGAGTTACTGGGGCCCAAGGTGGAGGGGCCCTAATAACTTTATCTATTGAAAAATAACAGATATACAAGCTCACAGCGAGGCACATAGTGCCGCGCTGCGAGCTTGTAGATCTGCTAATTTTGAAAAGTTGTGAAAATGTGTGAAAATCTTTCAATATATGTATTTTTTAAGCGAACATTTCCAACTCAAATTTTGCTTCTGGGGGGTCCCTGGAACTAAATATTTTGAGATCGGGGTCCGTGGCCAAATACATATCATCTTGGGGGTCCTTGACATAGGTTTCTTGCACACATTTTCACGATTTTCTCAAAAATAGCAGATATACAAGCTCGCAGCGCGGCACTCGGTGCCGCGCTGTGAGCTTGTATATCTGCTATTTTTCAATAGTTAACATTCATGGGGGGCCCGCAGTGAATCCTTGTACCCAGGGCCCAGAATTTGGTGTGACGCCCCTGCCATTGGTGGCTGTTGGTTACTGATGGAAATCATCGCTAATAGCAGTTTATGGTAAACAAACTGATGTCGTCTGCTCCCTCCTCATTAGCCACGTTGTCAAAACACTGTGGCACAGTGGCAGTAAACACACAGTTTAAAATGGTCTCTCAAGCATTTTCTGCAGCTGTAAATCGTCTCAAACAAGACTGACATTATATTCCATGGATATGAGCTAAGTAATGATAATACATTTTATTTATAACGCACTTTACATTTTTGCAAACCTCAAAGTGCTATAGGGTTAAAAACTTAAAACAGCATGATTACCCTTTCAGTTAATTGAATAATCGAGAAAGGGTTAGTCAAGTGACTGATTATTCAATCTCAAGTTATTATATCCATAGTAATTGTCTTGGTGTAATCCTTTTAGACAAAGTGTTTTGACAGTACACGTGCTGTTTTACATTTCTATCTAATAAAATATTCAATCAATCAATCATAGAGGATTGATTTAAAAAGTCTTGCCAGAAATAGTCCCTTGAAGAAAATACTACCCCCTGAGACAGTTGTAATATATTTAACAGCAGGCAGTGCCAGTGACGGCCATTACAGAGTGGGTAATCTCTGGTTGTGGTCTGTTTTGGGCCTGCCAGGTGCCAACCTGCCACCATACATACATACATACATACATACATACATACAAACATACATGCATACATACATACATACATACGCACGCACGCAAGCACGCACGCACGCACGCACGCAGCACGCACGCACGCACATACCGATGTTTCTGGTTGACATTGGCACATTTCACTCAGGTTTTTTCATCTCACTCACGTCACTTTGTCTGCTGAATCACTCGGCAATGAAATAAAAATAAAACAAACAAAAATGTAAATAAAACAATTCACAGGAGGCAAGCAGTGATCACCCCTGTGCACTGCAATGTAGTTTCAAATGCACTACATTGCAGGCATTTTTTGAGAGTAAAAAACTAAAAAAGAAGAAGAAGACACGTTTGACTGCATGATCTGGGCAGATTACCCCAGGAAATGAGCCAATCTCAACCCAAAACAACGGTACGTATACATACAGGATAAGGGCCATAAAGTGTTAAACACAAGGATTGTCTCTCGTGAGCAATTTAAACAACTGGACCGCACATACTGTGTTATGTACTGCCTCGTGTGCATGCATGTGGCACAAAAACTATCAAAGGGATTGTAAACCAGTGACTGCAAGAAATGTGTCCGGCGTGACGTGCTTTGTGTTTTGATTTTGTGTCGATTAATTTGGTGTGTGTGTGGACAACCGACAACATGTCCAGCAGCCACACTGAAGCTGCAAATGAAGAATGGTGGATGGGAGAGGAGGAGGAATGGGATATTTTTGGCCCGTGACAATGTGCCTGTTGATTCGGGTGACACAACTGTGACAAGCAGAGAAGCTGGTTGACCCTCAGTGCAGGTCGCGGTGGAATTGACTTGCATGCACGCATGCATGCACACATGCACCCCAACCCTGTCCTCCCTCTCATCAACACATTCACCCAAGGCTATGGAATGCAGACAGGCATAGTGGCAGTGTTACTGTTACCCCACACTTGACGAATGCGTTATATTAAGACAAAAGTAGTATATTCTTTAATTAGCCTGCACCCCTGGGTGAGACGTGAGAGAACAAATTATCTTTCTGGGTCCCAGGTTGAAGGAAAAAGAAAGAAAGGAAAAAAAGAAAAAGAAAAAACTAACCACAGTACATAATCTGATTGAGACTCTTTTTACATACCGCCATGTTTTGTGTGAACATGCACCCACTTTTCGGTCCATCTGCGCACTCTCCGAGTTAAATAAACACTCAGGATTTTACTGCGTAGCAGTAAGGTTTGCAGAAGGACTTTGATGAATGACTCAGTGTCTCGAGCGTGCAGCTGTGGCCACGCAGCGTGTTGTAATGGCGACTTAAAGTGCAGAGAAAAGGCATGCAAACATCAAATTGGCTTTTAAGCCCACATATAAAGCACCAGAGGAAGAGGGGCCGATTGAACAGCAGCCAATCAGAGCTATTAATCACAGCTGTCAACTCCTGCACCACCAGTAGGCCTATACTCTGCTCCATACTGTAGCTCTCTCCACTTGCAGCAAAACAAATGACACCACACTGCCTGGATGGTTATCTAGTGCAGTGGTTCTCAACCTTTTCGGCCCGTGACCCCCAAAATAATCATATTTTTATTTTAACTGGGAACCCCCCCACCCTACTAGCACTAGAGTTGAGGAATTACATTTTGCATAACACGGTTCTATTGTGAAAATAGCCGATCTACATGCTCACAACTTCTCGCAATTTAAGCAGCTCATCACCAAACCAGGCTCAGCTGGTCCTCACAGGTGACTGCACTCAGGGCAATCAGACTCATAGAGCAGACCAAGGGAGAGGCAGAGGTTACTAAAATGAAGAAGAAGAAGAAGAGGCCTACTATTAGAGGTTTTCATTCTTTGGAGAGGATTGTCAGGAGTAGACTGGGATTATTGTGGGTGTCTTTTGAATGCTCCCAAGCGACGCAGAATATTCAGCGATTTTTCAAAGGTAGGTGAAAAATGCTCTTTTTCATGCCAGTCTTAACTGAATGCACCTTTTACATTGTCTGACATTATTTGTCAGTGGGGATAGAATAAAAGCTTAACTTTGACACAAACACCTTTTTTAGACAGAAGATGTACACAAACACAAAACATTTGTGGTTTATGTGTAATGAATACATATCAATCTAGTTTTGATATTTAACTGAACATCTGAAGGCATACTCAGCACATCAGGAAAAACCCTATTCTACATTTATTTGAACAGCAGCTGATCACATCAAAGATTTGAGTGACTGAGAAGCCACTCACTTTTCAGTGCCAGTATACTTAAAGGGGAAGACCACCCATTTCAATATTGAAATATGTCATTAATATACCTTAGAGGAGTTGTGTGGAAATAGAAAAAAAGTTCCCCCCCCCCCCCCCCTTCTGTGTTGCCTAGAACTGGATGATTGATTTTGGTGTTTGTATTGTAAAGTACAATGTGTGATGTCATCAAGTTGTACTTACAATACAAACCCCCAAATCAATCCTCCAGTTCTAGGCAACACAGGAGAGGGGGAACTTTTTTTAAACTCCTCTAAGGTATATTAATGACATGGTTCAATATTGAAAATGGGTGGTCTTCCCCTTTTAAAGGAGGCTGCGAGACACCAACACTGTTCCAGAATGAAGGGCTGCTGGGCTGCTGCGCTGCTTCCACTGCTCTGTCTGTGTGAGGCTGCTGGGGCTCAGGGTGGACCAGGCAGCCTCATACAAGCGGACCTCTGGACTGAGCTCAAGGAGCTTCGGGACATGGTGGTGGAGCAGAGAGAGAAGCTAAGATGCATGGAGGCCATGGTGGGAGAAGTCAAGCTCAGAGACATGGCGGTGCAGCTGAAGAACTTGGAGGCCAGGGTGGCAGCCAGCGAGGGAGAAGCCAAGGAGCAGAGGGTCTCAATGAGAGGTAAGGATGATCCGAATGTGGCCCTGAAACATGACGGTCGCTGATAACATGACGTACGACCGCCATGGATGAGGGTTTACCTGCGTTGGTGGAGGCGAATTCGGCAGCCTATACAAACTACACAAACATTCCGTTTTCTCAAAGTGTTTTATAAAGTCTCAAACCCGTCTAAATACTGTGTGGAACCTCCTGTTCTTTTATGAGAAGTCTTTTTATTTTATATTTTTCTGATCTTCCCATGTATTTATTTTCCGGACCCATTTTTGCAAGGCCACGCACACATCTCAGTGTTCAATAGATGGGGGAACACCAGGAAATGCATGGGGAAAAACATAAAACGATCGGATAAAAGGGCATCTTATTAAAGAGGTTCCGGTTAATTGTACATAGCCGGACAGTATTTAGACAGGTTTGAATCTTTATAATGCACTCCGTTTGTGAAATCTGAATGTTTGTGTAGTTTTTATAGGCTGCCGAATTCACCCTCACCAATGCAGGTAGATCCTCATCCATGACGGCCGTAAGTCATGTTATCAGCAACCGTCATGTTTCAGGGAAGAAAGCAATAATAATCCATGAATTCAAGTCTCCATGGGGTGAGTTGTGAATAGAAAAATAATTTTGGAGGTGAACTATCCCTTTAACAAAAGTCATAGGCCTACATTTATTAACTGATTATTTATTTTTCAGTAATGGCTGCCAAATTGAGTGCCTGTGAGTCCCTGGGACAATACGTCGAGACCAGACTTGCTGCCACAGAGGGCCAGGTGACAGACCACCAGACCAGACTGGTTGCTACAGAGGGCCAGGTGACAGACTTGGAGAAAGAAAGTGAAGGTAATTTGAAGCTGATGTTGTTCAGTGGATGCAGGCTGGAAAGGGCAGTGCTGAAACATGACTCAGACACATTTTTAGTAGGTAATACAGTGTCACAATCATGCCAGGATTAAATTCAACATGGCTGCCCCCATGCCGGCCATTTTGTTTATTTTTCTTAGATCTTTCAAGAAAAACGTAAAAAAAAGGGCCTGCCAATCGATCACGCAAACAGTCTTTGTGATTCTGTGGAGAGTTGAACTGGATGGAGAAGTAGCCTACTTTTAATTTCCGGGTTATCTTGCATGCATTTGTCTCTTCTTACAGTAGCGAACGGCGATATTAATACCCCCTCATATTAAAAAGATCAAAACAAGGAGATTTCCGACCTTGGCATGGAATCGCTTATTATAGACCTCTGTTTTGGCATGAAATGTGTACAAAGTCATACATTAATGATTTTCTTTTCTTTTCTTTTTTTATTCTCAGTAATGTCTGCCAAATTGAGTGCCAGTGAGTCCCAGGTTCAAGGCGTCCAGAGCAGGCTGAATGCCACGGAGATCCAGGTGACAGACCACCAGACCAGACTTGCTGCCACAGAGATCCAGGTGACAGACCACCAGACCAGACTGGTTGCTACAGAGGGCTAGGTGACAGACCACCAGACCAGGCTGAATGCCACGGAGGGCCAGGTTACAGACTTGGAGAAAGACAGTGAAGGTAATTTGAACCTGATTATGTTCAGTGGATGCAGGCTGGAAAGGGCAGTGCTGAAACATGACTTAAACCAGTGTTTCTCAAATGGGGGTAAGTGTACACCTAGGGGTACGCAGAGGTACTACAGGAGTACCTAACCCTAACCCTGTAGAGAAAATGGTAAATGGAAACATTAACTTTACTAATAAAACATTGAATGTATGTGAATGTGCTGCTCCGTAAAGCTCTTAAACCAAATTAAGTACGAATTTTGGCTAGCACAACCGTTACTGCTACTTAGGCCTACTTTAATTTTCAACATGTTGACATAAAAACTGTACTTTCAACGTCAGTATGTTCTATCAAAATGTTGTTGTCGATTAAAGGGGTAGGCCTACTTGGATTTAGCAATCAAGAAATGGGGGTACTGAAGCCCAAAACGTTTGAGAAGCACTGACATAAACCATTAAAACCAGGAAATCATCCGTGTCATTTTTAGTCACAATCCTTAACCACTTTAACCATATTTTATACTTTGGTTATTTCTTTTCAAACAAGATTTCAAATTTGTATTTTTATTAGTATTAATACGACAACAATTGATTCCATTGTAGCATGTTTTTTTCCCCAGGAATAAAGAAAACTGCAACTTTTAATTAATTTGTATTTCCCATTGATGATGTCACTGGTAGACAGGTTTCTGATCTGTCCACAGCCGTATATGTGTATATATATATATTATATGTGCTTTAGTGAGGATTATATGAACATGGGGTGAAGTGGTGATTTAAGTTTTAATTACTTCAGTTCAGATGAGCTCATAGACGGTGTGTTCTTGTTGTATTGATCATAATATAATCCACAGCAAAATAACTTAATGCTAATATTGGTGTTGATTTCAGCCCATGTTGCTCAGCTGTCCACCATAGCAACACATCTGAAAATGACTGACAATCAAGTGCAGGAACTGAGGAGTAAGTATATTTATTAAACAATATGTTCTAAAATGAAGACTGAATACTGAACATAATTATTCCCCCATAATATGTAGGGCAGAACAGGGTAAGATGAACCACTTTTTGCTTCAGTTGCCCTGGAAGCAAGAAAAAGTGAGATGGCAGTAAAATCAAAACATCTAGACATATTTCAGGATGTCTTCTATCATTTGAAATTATGAGTTGGCATTTATGACTAAGGGCCAGAAAAAAATATGACTTATTAAAAGTGGTCAAGTGGCTCAACTTGCCCCAGGTGAGGGGTATTATGATCCAAGTCAAGGGGACACATGATATTCTTAATTTTAACAGTTTAAACTTGAACAAATAATGTATTTACTTATCAGAAATATGTTGATAACACATTTCCCTTTTGCAAATACTGTAGTCTTATTTCTTGACTTATGGTTATTTTTTTATTTATTTTTTTAGATTTGTTTTTGGGCTTTTTATGCCTTTATTTGATAGGATAGTAGACTGACAGGAAATGGGGAGAGAGATGGGGAGTGACATGTGGCAAAGGTCATCCGGATCGGGAATCGAACCGGCGACGCCAGCAGGCATCATAGCCTAGTATGTGGTATGCGCCTTGACCACTAGGCCAGCAGGCACCCGTCTTATGGTTATTTAAAGCGTAAGAAAAATATTAAATTAAACTGTTATTCAGAACCTTTTAATATTTGCAATTATTAATTGGCCTGGGTGCCAGTCTGCTCGCTCCGTTCTGCGATTTGTTTTCTCTCCTCATCACAGCTCTGGAAATGATTCAGTTGACTCCTATTTCTGAACGTCCGTTGTGACGTAGGCGACGTCGTTGCTGATTGGATGTTCCAACGAATCAGAGTAGGGTTAGGGTAGCTACATCAGCCAGCCAATACACACTGGTGTGTTTGTCCCTCCCCGCACCACAGACCAATCGGAAGCCGCTGTGGCTGGAAAGCTACGTTCTATGTCCCACCTCCCCTTGGAGATACAAAACAAATCGCGGAACGGAGGGAGCAGGCCTGCCACGGGTGTTATCTTAAATGAGTATTCATCAAAATGAAAGATCATTCAGCATTTGAGTAGCAAATACCTAATCAAAAATATTAATGGTGATTCACAGTTCAATTTATAGTAATGGTTCAAGTTTAAACCTGGGTACATTACATAAGAAATCATTATACCATACCATAAAAGTAAAAAATGGCGACCAGCTAAAAAAACTTTTGTGTAGAAATGTTTGCCACTTTGCCCATGTTTCTGTCAACTCCACAGCCAGGTGGAAATCATAGTTGTTCTCCAGTTCTAGGCAACACAGAAGGGGGTGACTTTTTTTTTTTTCTTATTTCCACATAACTCTTCTAAGGTATATTAATGAATATTCAATGTTGAAAATGGGTGGTTCCCCTTTTTAATAATAATGTTTTTATTCTAGTTTCAGTTAAGTTAATTAGAAAATACAGTGCTGCAGTAGAGAAATTAAAAGTTTGCTTTGAACAAATCTCAAACGGAGTACCTACTTTACCACAGTAATGGAGCCATGTACACATGCATGTGCAGTCCACCTTTCCATTTGAATAGGGGGTACTTGGGCTTGGCTGGTTGTGTGAATCTTAGGGGGGATGCGTTCACACCACTCAATGGTAAACCTGGTAAACTTGTTGCAAAATAGCCATTTGATTAGAGTAGGCTAATGTGCTGTATATGGTGCGTCGTCACTCGTCGAATCTATGGGGGCGTGTTCTATCATGCACGCGCATACACAAGCAAGCACTGTTCCGCTCCTGTGCATGCATGTGGGAAGATTCTGGGCCGGACGCCGGGGTTAGTGCGTATAGCGACCAAAGCACCACTGGTTTGATGTAGGCTTATGTATGGCAAGACGATATATTTAATAGGCTACATTTGATTGTTGTATTGAATTTATTGTATTATGTATGCTTTTATTAATATTACCATGAATGTTCCTGTGTTGACAGACAAACCAAAGGTGGCCTTTTCTGCTGGTTTGGATGTAACAGTTGGACCATTTAGTTCTTACACCACTGTTATCTACAATAAAGTCTTCACTAACATCGGCAATGCATACAAACCAACTACAGGTGGGTTATGATTACGCTAATTCATGTTAATTATAGAATCAATTGGTTTCCTAAACTTAAGTCTATCAGACATTTGAAGTAAATATTACAGTAATGTACATCTTCAGGTGTGTTTCTTATTTAAACCAGAAAGGATGAGATGAGAGAAGTTTGATGTAATGTAACATTTAATATCAAGGACCTCCAAATTGACCGTGAGACCCATCTGAAGATCTACAAGCTCATGTCTCATCACAATGTGTTGTGAGCTTGTAGATCCATTTCTAATAGTCTAATTATGAAATAAGGTTAAGGTATTTAAACTGATTTTGATGCTATAGGAACACATTTTGCTGGGGACACTGGAACCTCAAGGACCCTTGGAGGTCCTTGGATCCCACATTGAGAACCTGTTTTAAAATCTTGTTTTCCACAATATGGTTTATTCACACTGTTCTTTCTCAGGTATCTTTACAGCAGCATCGAGAGGAGTTTATCAGTTCACTTTTACTGCAGCTACCTACGGGTCATCGACGTCGTCTTTGAGGATCCATATGTATAAAAATGAACACAGACTCCTTCAGAACTATGCATACACTAGTAGTGGCTGGGAATATGTATCTAATGGTATGATCTTAGAGCTGGAAGTGGGAGACAGAGTTTACATGAGGATACCTAGTGGGAAGAGGCTCGCTGATAACGGAAGTGCATACCGCAACAACATCTTCAGTGGTTTTCTGATCTATCCTTTGTAAGGACACTTATTTAGGATACGGGGGGGGGGGGTCATCAAACATTGAAACCATGAACAAAGTATTGTTTAAATTGTTTGACGACCTTAATGTCTACCTCTGTGCTGTTTACATTTGACTAATAAAGTATTTTTGCCTTAATGTCTGATTGTACCTTTGTGCTGTTGTACCTGTGTGCTGTGCTGTTGTAACTTTGTGCTGTTAAAATGTAAAGTATTAGTAAAATCTAATTTTAATTCAGTAACAGCCTAGAGTAGACCCACTTAATAAAATATCATATAGAATTTATGCAAGATTTAAATGTATAATGTCATCTGGATACATATTGGCTGCTGATTTTTGTTAAACATGGTTTTGAATTATTATAATCGCTTTTTTTTTTTAGCTTTGCTTGGATGTATGATATGAATCAAGACTTAAATCAAGTATGAATTAATAAGTAATCAAGTATCTTCAACATTCAAAATGTTTCCTCAAATATCAATGTTGTGATGTTAAGCCCGGCTGAGGGGAGTGAGACTGCCCTCTTTCCAACAAGGGTTTGCAGCCTTTTTGTTGAAACCCTAACCCTAACCCTTCAACAAAAAAATTAGTTTGGAAAACTGCATGTTGCAATTGGCGTTTAAGCTCACATATAAAGCACTAGAGGAAGAGGGGCCGATGGAACAGCAGCCAATCAGAGCTATTAATCACAGGTGTCAACTCCTGCACCACCTAGCCTTGCGTAGCCAGGCTTACTCATCTGCGAAGAGAAAAGCCTGGTTACAATATGAGGCAGAGAGTGCATAGAACGGTGCGACTTCCGCCGTGTGTTTTTCGACGAGCGCCACTAAAAGCGAGTTAAGAGCTACAATCTATTTGGGTTTATTTCGCTGGTGGATGTAAACAGACCTGCACAGGGTGATGTAACTTCCCTTAACCACAGCACTTCCGCCACTTCAGTTATGCAGCCCACAGCGCATATTGTGGCCAGAGT
The DNA here is from genome assembly GCF_963921795.1 of Nannobrachium achirus. NCBI lineage: Eukaryota > Metazoa > Chordata > Actinopteri > Myctophiformes > Myctophidae > Nannobrachium > Nannobrachium achirus. The sequence continues at coordinate 15,768,932 of NC_137815.1, read as the reverse complement.
GTGTACCACCAGTATACTCCATACTGTAGCTCTCTCCACTTGCAGCTGACAACAAATGATGACACACCACTGCCTGGACGGTTATCTAGTGCCGTGGTTCTCAACCTTTTCAGCCCGCAAACCCCCAAAATCATATTTTAACTGGGGACCCCCCCACCCTACTAGCGCTAGAGTTGAGGCATTACATTTAGCATAACACGGTTCTGTTGTGAAAATAGCAGATATACATGCCCATGAGAGCATGTAGATCGGCTATTTTCACAGTTTCTGGCTCTAATATTTGACAATCTGTTAATTTGTCATTTTAGAGGTATTAAAAAGTCCTTAAATTGTCACTTTATAAATGTGCAGATACCCTCTATACACTTAAACTTTATGTAGGTTTGTTTCCAGTTGAGTGGGGTAAACAATGTTGCACATTATAAGTTAATCATCTGGGGGCCCTCAAAATCATTTGGGGGCCCCCTGGGAGTCCCAACCCACAGCCACAGGTTGAGAACCACTTATCTAGTGATGGTCACGTTCATGCCAAGTGAGAACTGGGACATTTCCAAACTTGGAACTTTCCGTTTCCTCGCGGGATGGTGTTTTCTACTGGTGTTTCAGTCCGAGTGTATCAAAGGGTGCGTTCGGAAATGCGCACCGGGTGTGTGCTCAGTGTAGTGAGTGCCTAAACCTAACCCTAATCCTAACCCTAACCTCAGTAAAACTATGCCTTACCCTAACCTTAACCTCAGTAAAACTATGCCTAAACCTAACCATAACCCCTAACCCTTAGATACGCACCCTTAGATACACTCGGACTGAATCACCAGCAGAAAACACTCTCCCGTTTCCTCGCCTCTGAGCTTTGGTCGAGGACAAAGCAAAATAGACACCCAAAAGAATCTTGCGTGGTTTTAAAGGAGCAGTCAATTATAGTTCACCCCCCTATTTTTCAGTCTACCCAAGATATTGCCTTATTTCTATTGTTTACTCACCCCGCCGTGATGTCAGGCCAATGTGAGGCCAATTTCCGTGTGTATAACATTCCTTCATGGTGAATGAAGAATCCATTACAATCCACAGTATATTCTTATTTTGTTGTCTTTTTCGTCATTTCTTGGATGACTTAATAAAATGATGCCCTAGCTTGGGGTTTTGTCTTTAATCTTACTTGTTGAAGGAAAGCAGTCAAAGCACTAAACCAGGGGTTCCCAAACCTTTTTGTCTCAGGGCACCCCATAAATATTTTTTTTATCCGAGGCACCCCTACATTATAATTTTCACTCCCAGCACCTTATATTTATAGTATATCGTCGTTGTCGGGTGGAAGCCTTGTATGTTCAAAACCATTCGTTTTGTATGTATCATCTATAAAATGTACTAAACTAGTGAAAACAGCCGATCTACAAGCACACAACGCCTCGCATCGAGGCGTTGTGTGCTTGTAGATCGGCTGTTTTCACTAGTTTTGTGCTACAGAGGTCTCTGCCTGACAGTGATGATATTTTAGTTATTATGTTGCGAGGAAAACGTTGAGATAATAACCATTTTGGTTAGAACTGACTGAAAATAACTTTGTAATTCAAGTTTAAAAGGATACTAAATATTTTTTAAGTGTCCAAATAAATTCCAAATATTATCAAATGATCTCGCGGCACCCCTGGACTGCCGTCGCGGCACCCCAGGGTGCCCCGTCACGCACTTTGAAAACCCCTGCACTAAACACACTGTTATTTCTTGTTCAAAGCTTTCAAACATTGGCCACGCTGCTTCTTGTTTGTGCTGCTGTCACAGACATCCATCCCAGAGAAGTCAAAGCTCTGAGAAAAAGCCAGAGTTTCTTACAAGGAATTACAAGCTGGAAAGCCTTTCATGTGGCTTTTGTTTCTACTCGGAATAACCGTTTTCTTTAGTTAAAGCAGCCCCACATACAGTATAAGTATGTCCATGTGCCTATAATACAGTATATTGTATGTATGCGTACAGTACGTAGGCCTACAATTTACAATTTAGGCATTTAGCAGACGCTTTTAATCCAAAGCGACTAACAATAAGCAGGTAATACATCAATATAATAAGCAAGATAATATGTACATCAACAACAATACAACAAATGCATAGGAATATCAATCTAGAAAAACTAAAAACATAGGTAGACCACGCACCTAATCAGTAAAAAAAAAAGACTACAGTATGTGTGGAACGCAAGCTTTGCTTCTGGGGGTCCATGGAACAATATATTTTAAGATGCGGGGTCTGCGGGTCTGCGACCAAATACATACAATTTTGGGGGTCCTAGACATGAAAAGGTTTGAAAAACCACTGATATAGCTGCACAGGTTTTTCAGAAAACTGTTAGGATTTAGAAGACATTTGTAGAATAGAATCAGCCTGTGGTCTTAATGGGTCAAGTATGACTGGGCGCTAACTGACTATCTGAGGACAGGGGTGTTGCACCAAATTCTGGGCCCTGGGTACAAGGATTCACTGAGTTATTTTGTGTTTTAACTATTGAAAAATAGCAGATATACGGTGCCGCGCTGCAAGCTTGTAGATCTGCTATTTTTGAAAAATCGTGAATATTTATGCAAGTCTTTCAAAAACCTAAGTTTCTATGTCAGTGGTGCTCAAACTTTTTCATGTGAAGGACCCCCAAAATGATATGTTTTTGGCCACGGTCCACGGACCCCCATCTCAAAATATTTATTTTCAGGGACCCCCCATGAGAAGCAAAATTTGAGTTACAAAAAAATACATATATATTCAAAGATTTGCACACATTTTCACAACCTTTCAAAAATAGCAGATCTACAAGCTCGCAGCGCTGCACTCAGTGCCATGTGTGAGCTTGTAGATCTGCTATTTTTCAATAGCTAAAGTGTAAAATAATTAAGGCCCCTCCACCTTGGACCCTATAGTAACTCAGTTCCACATTCCCCCCCCCCCCCCCCCCCCCCTTGTGACTCCCCTGTCTGAGGAGGAGGTTTGGGCTTAAAAGCACACTCACCACTTCCCGTCCATCCCATCCCATCCAGGCCAATGGATGTCCTCCTGTGGGACCGACCCACAGTACTTTCAATGTTATTTTTAGGTTGGGAAAAGCTCATGCGCTGTTCCCTAGGTGAGAGAGGCCCAGCCCATCTGATCCCATCAGAGTGTGTGTGGGTGCGTGCATGCGTGCTTGCGTGCGTGCGTGCTTGCGTGCGTGCGTGCGTGCGTGCGTGCGTGCGTGCGTGCGTGTGTGGCCGGTCCCTGGACTGCAGCCCAGCTGTCTAGTGTGCTCTGCCTTTCTGACCGTCTACGGACAGTCAAATGTTGGAGATCGTTTTTTTACACTCTCTGGGTTAAATGAATGACTGTGACACACTGCACTTTTCAATGCATGTGACTCACTCACTCTAGTGACATTCTTGTGTTTGCATATCATCGTCCTCTTGTCTGCTATCTGTCTGTCATCCCTAAACTCAGTGCTTCTCAAATATTGACATGTCAAGGACCCCCAAAATGATGTATTTGACCGCAGACCGCCCCCATCTCAAAATGATTCAGCATTTTCGCAACATTTGCAATGTTTTTCAAAAATGTACAGATGTAGATCTGCTATTTTTTAATAGCCAACATCTAAATTAAGTAAGCGGTTAAAATGATTGCGATGCTGTGTTAATTTGCTGGGGACCAGGACCCCTGCGGGTCCCCACTCCCCAGACCTTATTTTTAGAACCACTGCTCTATTGCTTACTGTAGTTGTGTCTGTCTGTCTGTCTGTCTGTCTGTCTCTCTCTCTCTCTCTCTCTCTCTCTCTCTCTCTCTCTCTCTCTCTCTCTCCCCCCCTCCGTCATGTGATTTGTTTCATATTGAGATAGGATGATGATGATTATAATGATGGGTTGTGTGATGACAGCAGCAGTGGTGCCAACGAGTGCTGGTCTCTGGCTGTGTCATTTAGTGATTAGGAAGAGTAATGAATGAACACTATAAAACCCAGCTCAAGGAGGCCTTATTTTTACTCTTCACAAGATATGAATATGATATGCGTATATACATGATGTGATGCAATGAACTGTGCTGTTTGACTCCCCATGCTTATCTGATTGCCATTCCTCTCTCTCGCTGTCTCGCAGAGAGAGAGAGAGAGAGAGAGAGAGAGAGAGAGAGAGAGACCAGTCCAACCTGAAGTGTTGGGAGTCTTGACAGACAGACAGACAGCTCCCAGATAATGAGTTGACCCACTGTAACCTGACTAGGTTGTCATCTCACCTGCATTCCACATTAAATCCTTAACAACCCATGTGGGTGAATATATAGGTGTATACGTGACAAAAAAAAGAAGAAAAAACCCTCCTCCATCATGACCACAGCTATTCAAAATGTAACCAATTATCAATCTTTTTGATTCAATTGATTCGACTCTTTTCATTTGCATTGTCCCTCTATGTAAAAAGGATGCAAATTAGAACCTGGCAACTACCGCCTGCCCTGTTTCCATCCTTTGTTCCATCCCAAAGGTTACGGAGAGATTAATCCATGAACAAATCAACAGCTACCTCGTTTAAACTGCTGCTTCAGAACATCCCGCTCCACTGACACATGCTTCAGGAGAGTGTACAAATGGAACCGTAAGGTTGCCTGGCTCCAGCCCATAGACCCGCCCACTCTCTGAGCGGACTGGTTCTCTTGGTCTGGTGTTTTCATATGACGCCTAAGTTTCTCTGGTTTAAGCAGAACCAAGCCAATGAGAGTCGGAGCCTCGGAGGAGGGGGTGGGTCTAACCTTTGAAAATCAACAGAAACAGTGGAGGGAGGGGGAGCTCAGCCAAAGCTCTTAATTGCTTCCTTTGAACTTCAAAGGGGGTTGTGCTTACCTCGTTAGCATCAAAGACAACGACCTGTTTGATGCCTGTCATAGAGGGGAGGGGGAGGGGGGAATGTTTTTGTGTACACACAAGTCAAACGCAACCCCTCCCACCAGATCTCTTGTGATTGGGAATTTCAAATCCCCTCCCCTTTGAAATCTCTTGTCAATGGGACAATGTCAGACTCAAGCTCAACGCAGAGTCTGAAATCAGGCTAACCGTAAGGGTCATTTGGTTCCATTTGTACACTCTCTGAGTTATGGGGGTCCTTGAAATGAAAAGGTTTGAGAACCACTGTGCTCCACTAAATGGGGGGGGGGGGACTGTGAAGGACGAAAGGACCATGGTGGCGGCGACACTGTGTATCAGTGATGTCAGCATGCAGACAGATGGTCAGACAGCGGACGGACAGACATTTGGTAAATGAATAGTTAGATAATGCCTAACCTAACCTCAGAACCCAGGCTGAGAAGAAAACCTGGGAATGTGCAGGGATCGCAATATATGGGCATAAAAGGGATTGTTCCCCTGGCATCACAGGGATCTCCATATCTCCATATATGGGCATAAAAGGGATTTGTTCCCCCTGGCATCACAGGGATCTCTCTAACAGGGCATCAGGGAACTCCATATATGGGCATAAAAGGGATTATGTTAGTGTGACATCACAGTGAAGCCAGAGCATGATGTCAGAGCAGCAAACCCATTCTGGTAGAGTGGTTCCCCTGAGGGCGAGGTCGCACCACATTGATGTGGACATCAGGGATGTGGACATCAGGGATCTCCATATATGGGCACAAAAGGGATTGTTCCCCTGGCATCACGGGGATCTCCATATATGGGCATAGAAAGGATTTGTTCCCCCGGCATCACAGGGATCTCTCTAACATCATTAATATTGATGACATCAGGGAACTCCATATATGGGTGGGTATACAAGGGATTATGTTAGTGTGACATCACAGTGAAGCCAGTGCGTGATGTCAGAGCGGCAAACCCATTCTGGTAGAGTGGTTCCCCTGATCACAGTGAAATCAGAGCATGATGACATCATGATGACACATTTTTACGGTCTATGTAAAATGCCCAGGCCATAGACCGTAAAAATGTGTACATGTCCCTCTGCACGCGGACAAGCTGTGACATTTCTCATGGTAAACTGCGATTTTCGGTCGCAATTAAAACACGTTTGAGAGCCACTGGCCTGACTCTTTAGGACCCAGTGTTAAAGGTGTAGCCCAGGATTCCCCCTGGCTGCCTCCAGAGAGACACCAGCGCGCATGCGCGCACGGTCCTATCAGCAAGCACACACACATCCACACGGAGAGAGAGAGAGGTAGAGAGACACGGACCCAACGGAGAGAGAGAGAGAGAGAGAGAGAGAGAGAGAGAGAGAGAGAGAGAGAGTGGGAACTGGGAACCAACACACACACACAGTACAGTCACACACACACTCACAGCGGTGTGTTTGTACCTTGTAGTGGAGCCGTGGCGTGGAGCACTGGAGGACTGGACGCCGAGGAAAACACGCACTAACTTTTAGTTTAGTTTTTTAAACCTTCGGATACGAAAGAGTCCAGTCTGTGGTGTCGTTTAGTTTGGGAAAAGAAGAAAAACGCCACTCCAAAGTGAGTTTATTCCTGTGCGTAGACAAGATAAGAGGCGCTCACTGAGGACGGGAGGATTTATAAGTGGAGAACAGAACACAACAACACAGCTGAAGATGATGAAGACACAGCGATAAAAGAGGATTAAAAACCCGCGGAGAGAATGAGAAGAAGAGCCAGGTTTTCATGTTGTTTGTGCTCATAGAAGAAGCCCGGTCTGTCTGTCTGCCTGTCTGTCTGGCAGAGAGGAGGATATACAGGAATAATGGCTTAAATTAAATAAACACCGTCGCTGCTTGGAGTAAGAGAGGAGATAAGAGAGTCTGTCATGTTGGTCCTGTGGTGGAAGAGAAAGAAAGTTTGAAACAACTGGAATATAAAACACAACCTACTACTGTTGTGTGTGTGTTGTGCCTGCCTGCGTGCGTGCGTGTGTGTGTGTGTGTGAGTGAGTGAGTGAGAGAGAGAGCACGTGTTGTGCGTGCGTGGGGAACAAGAGTTTTTGTATTTTTTTACAACAATGTCCAAAGTCGTGCAGAAGAAGAACCACTGGACCTCCAGGGTGAGCGAGTGCGCGGTGTGCAAGGACGCGCAGGGCGAGCTCAACGTGCCGCTGCTGGGGGGCGCGGAGCGCGGGGAGTTCGCCTACATCGGGGGTCTGGGGCCGGGGGTCGGTACCGCCACGGTGCTCTATAAGCACGGGAAGCTGATCGAGGGCGGCCTGCTGCTGGAGGTGGAGAACCTGTCCATCTCGGGGCTGCCGCTCTACGACGTGCACACGGTGATCAGGAACTGCAGGGGGCCCGTCAGGCTGAAGACCGTCCGACAAGGTAAGCACTGGCTGCGGGGAGGAGAGGCAGCGTGACACCGCTGGATGGATGGATGGATGGATGGAGAAGTTAAGACGTTATTTATTATGCTGGGTACACATCCTGCTGTGTGTGTGTGTGTGTGTGTGTGTGTGTGTGTGTGTGTGTGTGTGTGTGTGTGTGTGTGTGTGTGTGTGTGTGTGTGTGTGTGTGTGTGTGTGTGTGTGTGTGTGTGTGTGTGTGTGTGTGTGTGTGTGTGTGTGTTTTTCTAAATGATTCTTTGTGTTTTTTGTGATATGACATGGTCCAAATTTTGAGACCATAACTCAAACTTTTGAGTCACTTTGCGTCTCAAAGTGACTTCATCAATCATTTAGCCCCGGCCCGGGGGTCTTCTCTTCAACGTGTTTTAGGCAAAGAACTCCTAGCTGAGAAAGAGACGAAGCAGGGACTACATATTGTGTAAAAATAGTGTTGCAGATGAAACTTTTCGTCGATTTCATAAATGGCTTCATAGATAGCTTTATAGTTGGCTTCATAGACTTGTTTTGTTTGACAGCACTGTCAGCAGTGTTGGATTCATCTATCAGACATTTAGCCACTTAAACACTCAATACCTAGGAAACCTGACCTTTGCTTTGGCTCTGTACTTGGTCTGCTCTTTTTTCCCTCTACTCCAGTCCACCTCTTCCCCGAAAATAGGATGTGTACAAGCTCACAACTTGCAGCACAAGGCGCAGTGAGCTTGTAGATCTGCTAATGTTCCCCTCGGAATGGGGATGCTGGTGTTCAAGTGGTTATTGAAAAAAACAAAGATCCTGTCAAACAAAGATTGGGTGGCCCTGCTGTGCTATCTCTGAGGACACCCTAGGCTAAGGGTCCCGGACCCCTTGTTGAAGATTTAGCCTACAACCACCTGTCTTCCATGCTCAACAAAAACAAGTTGTTGTCATTGCGACCGTAGGTCGCATTTACTACCAAAACCTCCACGGGCTGTCTGTCTGTCAGTGAGTGAGTCCGTCACACTTTTGCCCTGCTCATATCTCCACAACCGTTGCCCCCATCCATGCCAAATTTTGCACACACACTCCTTGACTGCCAAACTACAACCTCAAAGGACCCCCAGAGCCCCAGGGACCCCCAGGTCCCTGGGGGACCCCCAGATGTAAAAAATGACCAAATGTGCTCACACGTCACACGTCACACTTTTTCCCTGCTTATATCTCCGCACCCGTTGACCCGATCCATGCCAGATTTTACACACACACTCCTTGCCTGCCAAACTACAACCTCCAAGGACCCCCGGAGTCCCAGGGACCCCCAGGTCCCTGGGGGACCCCCAGATGTAAAAAATGACCAAATGTGCAAAAATGACCAAATGACCACCCCAACGGGGCTGCTCACGGGGAATTCCCGGGGACCACCGACTCCTGGTGCTCCAGAACGGATGCAAAAGTGGTGGCGCCCCCAGTGGAGGACCCCCTCCACTGCAGCTCACATAAAATGCCATAACTCGGGCTAGGAGCGTCCGGGAGAGCCGGGGCCTGTACCTATTCGTCCGCCAAGGCAACGCGGAGACCCCACCCCTCATTTCTCACATGGCCCTCTTCTAGCGCCACCATGAGGCCGATTCTTGCAAAACACATTTTTGGACACTGCTCCTACAGATTTTGCCCTAAAATCACGCACATCGGTACACAGTATGTCTACACATTGCTCTTTGTGTATACATGTGACCTACGGTCGCTTATCTCCCGATTAGGGAGTCTTACTGGTATCAGTATAGTCTCTCCATTCATCATGACAGTGATGACACTGCTTTAAAGCGATAGGTGATCAAAGTCCAGAGGCCTTTGTGCTTGTATCCGTTACATCTGCATACTACTGATCCTCTAATACCGTGGTGCTGAAAGTGGGGTTCCGGGGATCCCCAGGGGTCCTTTGGGGGGAGTTCCAGGGTCGTCTTCAGCAACATTTGTAAATATAATTTTGTATCAAAGTCTTGTTGAACCACTTTAACCGTATACATTGGATATTTGAAAGCGAAATACTTTTGAAAAGTCACACCCAGTGTGAAGTGAGCGGTGCCTTTATTTATATACTGCTCAGAATGTCCTGCAAAAGCTTGGCCAATGCTAACCTGTGTGGGACATACGGACGGACGGATATAACATACACAGATGTAGGAGTGGTAGCACAGCTCAAAAAGGTGGAATATTCTGAAAAGTTTTGACAACACAAATCTTGTATTGGGGGTGGGGGGGCCACAAACCCTGTCACAAACCTTTTTCAGATGGCAGTCCACGGCCAAATACATCAATTTGGGGGTCCTTGACATGGAAAAAAGTTTGAGAACCGCTGCTGTAATAATAATAAGCAGCAGCAGCAGCATGAACATCATATCAGACCAGTGTTGTGTGTTATAGGGTTGTGTGTGTGTGTGTGTGTGTGTGTGTGTGTGTGTGTGTGTGTGTGTGTGTGTGTGTGTGTGTGTGTGTGTGTGTGTGTGTGTGGGGGGGGGGGGGGGGGGGGGGGGGTGGGGGGGGCCACACATTGGTCAGCTTGACTCAGCAGCATGGCCGGGCAGCTTTGACACTGAGCCATCCTGACAGCCTCCCGGTGTAGCAGAGCACACTGCCGGGGATGCCCGGAGCATGGGCCGCTGCCAGGCAGCGCTGGGTGGGAGGCAGAAAGAACAGCTATAACTCCTGAAGGACGGACGGACGGGACGGACGGACGGATGCATATTTATAACCTTGTGCGTAAACAACAATAGCTGTGTTGTGTCATAACCTTGGTGTCGTGCTGAATGAAACCTCTTTTCTCCGTACTACAGCGTCACACGAAAGCATCAAAAACAGCAAACAGTTTTGGACATTATGAGGTCTCCTCCACCCGTCAGAGATGATAATAGGTTAAATCAGGGTTTGACCTTAAGGCTTGTCCTGTTGTCCGGGACAAGTAATAAATCCTTCCGGACAAGTTCATAAAAAATGTACTTGTTGGACAAGTGGCTCTTGTTTTACTTTTTCTGTGACACTCCTAGCAGCTTTGTGCTGTATGCAAGACTATGGACTGCTCATATAATACTACAGAGTGGAGGGAGCAAGGGGGGTTGTAGCAGTCTTTTTGTTATTCATTCAATTTCAATGTCTGACTCCTTCCTATGCATGCATTTAAGAAAGAAATGAGTGTGAAGTGTCTAATTTTTATCTATCTGGACAAGTGACTTTTGTGCCTGGACAAGTGAATTGGGAAATTTACTCAATAAGTTTATGTCAAGCCCTGGGTTTGATAACCCTAACCCTAACCCGGAACTATCCAACCGGAAACAATTTTAACCCAAAATAATTCCCCTGCGCTCAAGGACATACTTTTAGGGCCTACCTAATAAACTCCTTGATGCGGAGTAGTTTTGCTTTTGAAAAATGTGTTTGGTATATGCATCTTTTAGTCCAACTCGTAGCGACTGGCAAGACTACACTAGGCTTCTCGAGCATTTCAATAGGGATTGGGGAAACAGGGGAACCAAATCAAAGCGACGCCGCTTCTTCTAGTGGTTTCCGCGTTAGTCAGAAACCAAACGGCCTGTTGTAACTTGTGAACGAACACCAGGTGAGGCGAGGTTATAACATACAGAGTCAGACATACAGTAGGCCTAACGGCTTTGTAAAGCAATGTCATCCAAGTTGGTTCAAACAATGTTTAGCCTAGTTCAGTCTCCTTTCATCCCCTTCCCTCTACTGTTCATGGACATTCCAGACAATAAAGAGGAAACAAGCTTTTCTCTCTCTCTCTGAGAGCTCCCGGTGTTCCACAGGGACTCATTTCTAGATCCCATCTTGGTGGGGTTGGATGAGCTCTAGAGTGTCATGTGATCAAATTCCATTTCCAATTCTTAATAATTCATGCTGTCTGGGAATTTCCCCTCCCTAATCAGCCTTAATTGGAGAAATATGTTTAGCAACAGGGGCCATCTGTAAAAATCCAAGTGACCTAATTTTACCCAGAGCCTCTCCTCCACTTAACTTACGGTCTTAATAAAGCCGTGATAGCAGAGGATTTATTGCCGTGCGGTGCGTCAGCCCACTGATCATGTTCACGATGCTCGCTATTGGTGTTGACGGCAATGACTTAAGAGAGGACGTGTTTGAAATGTACCATGTGCGAATTCGGAAGGGTTTCAACAATATCCTCAGTCACGTGAACGCACGCACGCACGCGCACACAGACACACACTGAAGCATTGCTAGTAGCAGTGCTACTGAGCTGATAAGAGTTCTGAACCGATACTGCTGAACTGATTGTAGTGTTTGCTCAGGGTTTCATTGGGAGCTGTTCTGGCAAAAAAGGAAACAAAAGGCATGCACGGATTGCGCACAGCACGCTCGCTCGCACACACACACACACACACACACACACACACACACACACACACACACACACACACACACACACACACACACACACACACACACACACACACACACACACACACACACACACACACAGAAAAACACTCTCACCCTACCAGTTCTGCATGGCCACATTAGTCCGTATTGATCCTGACCAAAGCTGTGGGAAATTAAGTGGATTATGCAATAAAGGAACGGATCACACATATTGTAGACCTGTCCTACATTCTAGAATTCTAGAACATTATTCTTACTCCCCCGCTTTGCAGCCAAGAGGCCCAATCTGCCAATCCATGATTGTTTTCAACATGTAAATTATGTTTTTATTATGCATATATATGTCGTGACGTGCATATCGTCACTGTCGGGCAGAAACCTCGTATCTCCAAGTTTCACATTGTAAATGTTTTCGCCCTGCTTCATCATACAAGGCCGTCGCACAGGTAGTGAAAACGGCAGATCTATCGGCTGTTTTCACTAGTTTAGTTCATTTATTTAAATGATAAAACGGTTTTGGACATACAAGTTTTCCACCCGACAACGACGATATGTATGTTCTTAAAGAGTTTGATCTGTAGATGGGAAAACAAGCTTTTTTGAACTTTTACCCATCATAAAGCAAAAATGGGTCTGTTTTACTTAACACAACATAACCAATGAACCTATTACAGGCAAAAAAAAAAAGATGATGAACTAATAGGTCTGCATTTTGCAAAGTGATTACCAGACCGACAGAGAGACTGACAGACTGACAGACAGACAGACAGACAGACAGACAGACAGACAGACAGACAGACAGACAGACAGACAGACAGACACAAGCTTTATTGTGAGAGGAGATTATTGCAAGTGTGCATTATGGTCTCTCAAAAGTTTCCAGATTGCATAATGTCATTCTGTATGGAGTTTTTTGTTTATAATGTGTTCTAATGTACTGTATGCATGCATTGCATTGTGTATGTGGGCATGGATAATGGCACACAGGTACAAGGTTAGGGTTTTACTAAAGGAGGCATTTTAGTGGCCTCAGTCGCCTACATTGCTGTTCTGTAAGCAATCCTCTTGCATACGCTGGACATGTTGTTTTCCAAAAAACTATTTTATGCACATTTTGAAGTGCCAGATTAGAAAATAGTGATGCTTGCAAAATGAAAATGGAAATTTGTTAGAAAACTATATAGTGTACGTCATTTCTCGCCCGCTAGCATTCAGTAACACTGATGATGGCCTAGAGCCGAAACGCATCTGTCTGTTAAGCTGCTGCTGCTGCATCATTAATAAAAAAAGACTCCTAAGAACTGAAAGTGAGTGCGGTTTATACCTTTCTACGTCTACTTACCTGATCCTGCACCCAAGAAGCTTTGAAGCAGTCCAGAAGAGACTAAAAACTAAGTAAATATGAGTATAGCGAACCTTCCTGTGAATGAATTGTGCAAAATGGAAGTGCCATGTCAACTCATTCCACTGTCGGTGTCTTCTCTGATGCACACACACAACAGCTTGAAAGTGGACTCGTCTTTGAACATTCTGAAATGTTGCAGCCAAAGACTGTCTCAAATCTCATCTCAAATTGTACTCTTGTCAGTTTATTTGTGTTGTTTATTTGTGGTGCATAGTAGCCGTGTTATATTGAAGGGCTAGTGTAATGGAAAAATGCCTGAGCTCAGCTGTACATTTCTGGAAGCAGAAAGTGTGTTTTTTCCCCCCCAGCCTTCTCCATACGAGTAGCTTGCTAGGCCTCTCCTATTGAAATGCACAGCACTGTGTTAACTGTAGTGTGTGTGTGTGTGTGTGTGTGTGTGTGTGTGTGTGTGTGTGTGTGTGTGTGTGTGTGTGTGTGTGTGTGTGTGTGTGTGTGTGTGTGTGTGTGTGTGTGTGTGTGTGTGTGTGTGTGTGTGTGTGTGTGTGTGTGTGTGTGTGTCTGGCTAGCATTGCATGTGGAAGTGTTTATTTCCTCTGTCTCTGCAGGAACGCAGGCCTTCTTTACCTTTTGTATTCTTTGACAGCAGTGGAGCTGCTCCACTTCCTCTCCCAGCCTCTCTTTAGGCTGCAGATCTGGCTTTAATTTGGGCAAGTGTGTGTGTGTGTGTGTGTGTGTGTGTGTGTGTGTGTGTGTGTGTGTGTGTGTGTGTGTGTGTGTTGTGTGTGTGTGTGTGTGTGTGTGTGTGTGTGTGTGTGTGTGTGTGTGTGTGTGTGTGTGTGTGTGTGTGTGTGTGTGTGAGAGAGAGAAAGTGTAGGTACTGTGTATGTGAATGAGAGAGAAATAGAGTGCACATCTATTTAGTGTAAACAACGCATGTCTGCCCAGGCAGCTCAACGTAGTGCATTAAAATACAATGGAGGCCGGGACACGGTCACCAACGAAACGGACCATGAATTTTCTGTCGCCTCCCTTTTGTAGTCCCACTTAAGGGACAATACGCTCTCGCTCGCTCTCTCTCTCTCTCTCTCTCTCTCTCTCTCTCTCTCTCTCTCTCTCTCTCTCTCTCTCTCTCTCATGCACACACGCACGGCACACTCTTCCCGTTGTTGATTGCAGTATTCCGTTTGTCCTCCCGATTAGCTCAAGTGTAGCCTGTTGTTATGGAGGGCTCAATAGGTGTTGGTCACACTTGCCGCTTGCAGTTATACACTCTGTCAGGGCAAGAGAAAGACTCAGTGATTTACAGCGGAGAGAGTTTGAGTGAAGAGGACAAGGGGTAAAGAAAGGCGCATCCCACTTCCTAATCCCACCTCTACCCAGCAGAGAGCCTCCGGTGCGTTCTCATGCCTGCTTTACAAGGATTCACTGTTTTAAAGCAGGACTATGTGACTTTACTCTTCTACCCTGGATTTGAACCCGGTTTCCTGCACAAGTGCTGACATTTTTACCATTGAGCTAAAATGGGTGTATCAAAACAACGTCTGGGTTAAGATAAAGGAGCGCTTGTTTACGGTGGAGGTGACACTACAGAGGCGTGCCGTCTCAGGCGTCCTTGAGCTACGTGAGACACCGCCGAGCGAGCGACAGTGTCAGCGCCGTTAGAAGTTGTAAACCAGGGGGCCAGAATAGGGGGACATGTCTCCTTTCCGACATGTCTCCATTCCGACATTGACTTCTTATTCTCGGAGTGGCAACACTTCCATAGAGGTTAAGTTTAGGGTTAGGGTTAGAGATAGGGTTAGTATCGGAATGGAGACATGTCGGAAAGGAGACATGTCGGAATGGAGACATGCAACTCCAGAATAGTACATTTACTATTTTAGTAAATCTAAATAGTAATAGTAATCTAAATAATACTTTCGGCACCTCCATGCGCTCCCTACCTCCGGTTCAGCCAATCACAAGCTTCCGCACAGACAGTGTTTTGATACACGCAGCTAAAATTGGTGTCAGATCCTGTATCTAGGTGAGACAATGACCTTTGACACAATGTAAATGTCTCGACAGAAGAGCACGGCTCTTCTATCGAAGTGGACAGCAGTGGAGCGCTCGGTGTTTACAGTTTACAGTTTAATCATTTAGCAGATGCTCTTAATCCAGAGTGATTTACAACAAGCAAGTTAATACATCAATACGTGACATGGAAAGAAATAGTAGACGTCCTGTATTTACCGAGGTATTTACAATTCTGTAACGGGACATAACTCGGACGGCGCTGAGTCACAACGTTTGCCAAGACTCGCTCGGAGTTGCCTCTCGAGTGTACCTTTTTCAATTCAACTAGTTTTCCATTCATACTGTAGCACAGTGTTTCTCAAACTTTTACATTTCAAGGTCACCCCATAACTCTGAGAGTGTACAAATGGAACCAAATGAACCCGTGGTTCCATTTGTACACTGTCAGAGTTACAGAATTGTATGGGTCAGTTTAGACCCCCCTAAAGGAACCCACAGTCTCTGGAATCCACTTTGGGAAACACTGCTGTAGCATACAGTATATACTGCATATATAAAATAAAAATCTCTTTGGCAATAATTGCTACTGGCCTGTGAAACTAGTTAACCTGCAGGGAACAGGGAAGTGGATAAGGAGAACACAGTGTGCTCCCAGCCGTGTACAAGGCCACTGTATTTCTAACTATTATAGCACAATGAGCTCTGGAGAACACTTCTGAAACCAAATGCTAAGAACATCTGTCAGCAGGTTGCGAGGCTCAATGGTCACCCCTTAAATACTATATACGCCCGGCGCTTTCTTCCTCCGTCGAGACGATGAAACGGGCAAGAGCTTTTGAGTGTCAGAAAGAACACAGTTGAAATATATCCTCAGAGCTTAATATCTAGCTGTCTGTCTCGGCTTCAGTTCCCCTAGACTTAGTATCTATTAGTCTGTCTATACAGTGGAGGATGGCTTGACAGAGCTACGCAGAAGGCCTCTCTGCGTTCTCCCACACTGTCAATCCGGCTGTCTTGTTAGCATAATCCTCACCGCTGTGAGGTACGGCGATTATCTGTGTTGGTGTCCTCAGCTTGTAACTGTAAAAGTGGCTAAATATTCTACCACTCTAGGATTTTTACTGAGCATTTTATATGCTGAAAAATATGTACGTTGTTTCAATCACTTGTTCTTTGTTAGCATCAAGCTTTTATTTTTGGAGGTTGCGGGAGGTGTCGGATAACGGGATGTTCCAACTGTCCCTTAAAGGGTCACTTCACCTCTGGGACAACCACATCTTATTTTATTGTTGTTTGGGACACGATCAACACAATCCTGAGTTATTTATTGTGTTCAATCTGTGTATTTTAGTATTTCAGCATGCTACAAAGCATCATATGATGCATTTTGCATCATAAGACGCTTTGTAGCATGCTACGATGATGCATTTTGCATAATATGATGCTTTGTAGCATGCTGAAATACTAAAATATCTAAAAACACAGATTGAACACAAAAAAATAACCATAAAATAAGATCTGGCTGTCCCAGAGGTGAACTGGTCCTTTAACAAAATAACTTCAACCACCACGTGTTGATGGAAGACCAAGACCTCTTTGAACATCAGAAGTAAACAGAGCTACTGTACATACTGTACATGGTGCCTCTGTTCAGAGGATTTATTCCCTCAGCTCTCAGTCAGGAATGGAATGATCATATGCATGTCTGAAGAAGATGAACAGTGCTGTGTCTGTGTACGTGTGTGTATAAGAGAGAGAGAGAGAGTGTGTATGTGTGCAAGTCCACTGTCATTTCTGCTGCTATTAACTAGTTCTTAAGCCCTATATCAGGAGTCTTCAATGTTTTCAGGCCAAGGACCCCTTAGCTGAGAGAGAGATGAGGCAGGGACCCCCAGATTCCATATAGTTTAATCGTTTGACACAATTGGCGCAATCATCAGTGTATTTTGGATTCATGTCAATTTGAGTTTTCAGATATTTAACCACTTGAACCGTCAATACCTAATAAACTTGACCTTTCACTCTGTACTTTTTTCCTCTTTACACCAAACCTCTTTGCCGAAAATAGCCGATCTACAAGCTTGTAGATCGGCTATTTTTGGCTAAAGTTCTCAGAATATGGACATTAGGGTTCAAGTGGTTAAAGACCCAATGAAATGACTATTTTGGGTATTTTATTTTGAAGTTTCAGTTTGAAAAGGAAGCCTGTGTGTTTCTGAACCTATCCGAGGTGACCAGCCCTTCAGGCGATGGGATTTAAAATCTGAGTAATGGGAGTAATGGGAGCCAGCAATGGGAAACAAACAGGTGAATGTAATCAAAAGTTCATTTATATTCAAAAACTCTATCTATGTCATCACTTTTTGAATTTCTGTTCACAGGAAGTAATTAAGAATGGCCTATTTAGGGACCTTTGATATAAATACACAACAATTGTTTATTTTCTATTTTTTTGGCATCTAGTGTTAGGTATGGCCATATTATCACTACAGGAAAAAAGGAGGAAAAAAAGTTTCTATCAAACAAAGATTTGAAGGACCCCCTGTAGTAACTCTGAGGACCCCCTAGGGGTCCCGGACCCCCTGTTGAAGACCCCTGCCCTATATAATTAATACATCGTACAAGAAAATATAAAAATCTTTGTATCAAGCTTGAGCTATGAGCTTGCAGATGTGATATCTTCGCTACATTTGACTCCAAGTCGTTATAGGTGAAAGCCTATGATAATGACGTGCTCAATATAGGGACGCTCAGGTTGAAAGTGGTTATAAGAGGAGAAGGAGAGGATGTTGCTATTGTAGGATGACCGCAATGAGGCCCAGTTGCCATGAAAATACAACACGTCCCTTCAAAATGCCCAAGAAATCCACTTTGTATTTCTGGAATCAGGGCCTCCTTGACATGTTGCTGCCACAGCCTAAAGAAAAATCAATAGGCATGTCTTCTCATGTTCTTGTAGGTACCAATGTGTAATTGCATTTCCTTTTTCCTAAACACAGTACCTTTAATTATGGTCTGTCTGAGCCCTGGTGTCTGACTGCACAAATCTCATTACTGTGTTGTGTGTTGGCCACAAGCTTACACACTGATGCGTGCACCAGTCACATCCAATGAGGGGCTATCTGTGGCGTTTTAAGGACAGGCCAGGCCGGGGCTGATTTAAGAGGATAAGACTCATGTGTGTTTTCTGCCACAGTGGTCAGACAACACATGCATGCACGCACGCACATGCACGCTCACATTCAGGGTCCCGTGTTTGGTCTGGAAAAGCCGCCATTGCCAAACAATGCCCCAACCCCATATTCACATGGTTGTCGAGAACAATATGGCTGCCATGTGAATATCTGCGTCAGTACCGCCATCTCCCTCCCGAAATGGAACTCAAAACCACATTTGCAAGGAGGGAGCGCTCGTTTCGGGTCGCGTGATGACCTATCACCTATGCTGTCCGTCCGCATCACAGCTTTCTAACTTGGCCTTCCTCGTGCGACCATCGGCTCTTAGGCATGTGCGCTCGCCCGCTTGCCTAGCAGCTCCCTCGGGCGGGCCTCGAGGCCATGCCAGTGATGTTAATAGGTTTTTAATGTAATGAGTCCCGGGACCCAAGAGGGGTCTTTCGGATGAGTCCCAGGGATATTTTATGGGTCCCACAAAAATTCAACGCGTCATGTCATTTTTGACAAAGTGCAGCATTTAACTTGAATTGGTTATTATATGGTTATGTTCATGTTACGTAGAAATGTGTATGAAAGAAATTAACCACAATTCCAAATCTTACAATTTGGAATTGTAAGATTATTTTATCGAAAAATAAAAACATATATTTTCTTTATTTTTCAAAAGTTTTTCCCCCAAAAAAGGTTTTAATCGTTCAAAACGTTATAAGCGTTAATGTTTTCCATATGTGAGAGGACCGTGTGTGTGTGTGTGTGTGTGTGTGTGTGTGTGTGTGTGTGTGTGTGTGTGTGTGTGTGTGTGTGTGTGTGTGTGTGTGTGTGTGTGTGTGTGTGTGTGTGTGTGTGTGTGTGTGTGTGTGTGTCGGAGACGAGTGCATGCCTGTGTTGTGCATTAACATGCATGCGGCGCTAGTCAGGTCCGCGGACTACTGATTGAGAAACACTGCTGGAACGGGCTGATGCGAGCGTCATAGCAGTGCGCGAATGCGCGTTGACTTGCCTGACTGTATCAACTCTATGGACTGGATGCTTTTGTTTACCTCCTGCCTCTGCATGCATGCTTGACACGAAAAGCTCGCTTGTTAATGGCAGCGTCGCCGTCGTGTGCGATGATCGCAAAATACACGTTAATGCGACACCACCGTGGACGCGGTCGGGGAGAGAGCGAGGCAGACACTGCTCCACATTTAATACACTAACACTAGCCTTAGCTACACTAGCCTGGGGTGCGCTAGCCTGAGCGCCCCCACTACGTTCCATGGACTCTGTAAAACTCCGCTTCTAGTCTCTAAAGAACAGACTCCATGCTAACGCAAGGAAGAGCAATTATTTATTATAAATATTATCAGGGCTTTGATGCAAGTTCTGATGGGTGCAGCTGCATAAAGTGTTGCTTGCTTGTTGTGTCGCTGCAGTGTAGAGACGTCATATTTCAGCGCTGTGCCTTGCACACGTTCTGTGGGGGAACCCTTTTCGGTGTATCACCAAACATGCTGTGCCACTATGGTCAGAGAGCGGCCCGGTGCTACGCTAAAACTCAGGCACCCATTGAATTCTGTGACCATCTACGGTCGCCCAAAATGGCATCGGTGGACGATAGAACGCACTGTCGTTAGTTCTATCGTCTGTTTTAAGACCTTCTACGCGGTTTTCATTTGTGTTAACATAGCATTAAGTAGCATGCCTTCACCCATGAACAATGGTGGCGTCTGGACTTTTTAAAATATATTTTTTTCGCGACGTGGTAAATTATTTTAACGTGGATGCGTCCATGGGACCCAAGGACACTGACGTGAATGCGTCTTTAGGCAACGTGAATGCGTCAGAGACGCGTGACGCGCACGTATTGACGTCACTGCCATGCTATGGGCGCACCTGCTATGTTGTTTTAAGTCACTGGTTCTCAACCTGTGGGTAAGGACCCCCAGGGGGGTCCCCAGATGATTAACTTAATGTGCAACATTGTTTTCTCACTCAACAAGTAAACAAACCAACATAAGATTTTGAGTGTATAGAGGGTATCTGCACATTTCTAAAGTCACAGTTTAAGGACTTTTTAATACCTCTAAAATGACAAATTAAACACTGGCCAAATTGTCAAATATTAGAGGCAAAAATTTTGAAAATAGCCGATGTAGATGTAGATCGGCTCACAACGCGAGGCGTTGTGAGCATGTAGATTGGCTATTCTCACAATAGAACTGTATTAGTGCTCGTCAGGGTGGGGGTCCCCTGTTAAAATACGATTATTTTGAGGATCGCAGCCTGAAAATGTTGAGAACCACTGTTTTAAGTGATTTCAAAAGTTTGTTTTGTTGTACGATGGCACATACGCAGGAACCAAGACGAGCACTCCGGAGCGCCAACCCGGTGGAAATGACAGACACATGCGGTCATTTATTTTCTTCTTTCTTCTATTCAATTGCATCTCTTAAACCTCCCACCCTTCATCTATTATTCTCTCCACACTCTTTGTTGTGTGAATGTGTGGATTGTGATCGCTGTCAGGGGAGGGAGGGAGGGGGCTTTCCTGATCGGCACTGCTAATGAAAAGACACTGCCGACAGATCACTTGTATGGTCGTTATGGATGACAGGGTGTGACCAAACCAATGAGACCGCTTTATTTGGTTGTTGACCACATGAACCCTAGCACACAACTCTTTTGGGGAAAGAGAAAAAAAAAGAAGGAAAGAAAATGTATATGTTCTTTTTTTTTAAATAATGAAATAGCAGATCTCCAAACTCACAACACTTTGTAGACTTGTTACTAGTAAATGATTTGTTTTGACATTGTGTTTTGTAGATCTGCTATTTTTGCCTAGCGGCTGAAGTAGTTGAGTCACTGTAATTGGCGGGGCTGGGGGCATTGGAGGAGGAGGAGATTTGAATTGGGGAAGACAGACCGGATGGTCCCATGTGTTGGTGTTTATGTGCAGGAAGCTAGCACGCATCCGTCTGACGAAAAAAGAAAATCCTGCGTCGCGGTTGCTCTTCCAGGAAGCGTTCTGCTAATTGAGCCAATCAGCCTTTATCGCACTCACACCCCCCCCTTTCCAGCCCATGTTGATCTTCATTCACTGCAGGGGAAAAAGAAAAGCTAGCAAAGTCTACATTTGGTATTAGTTGAGGAGGAGTCGACAGTCGAGCTGCCGCTACTAATAAACGTGGAAAAGAAATGCTGGTGAAAAGTGTGTTTGTTTTAGACAGATGTCTTTGAATCTGTTTGTTCGCCATTCATGTTATAACCCGCAGCTTTCAAGGTGTACGTGCGTTTGCATGCACACATATTCGTGTTTGTGTGTGAGCATGTGCGCTTGCGCTCGCACATGGCACGTGTACAATTCAGGAGGAATAGACCTTCCATCTGGAAATGTGGTGGTGGGCCCCGGGTGATTGAGACCAGTAGTGGCGGACTGTACTGTACTGGAGGTGATTGAGAAAGCATGTGTGTATCCTTGTGGTCATACGTATTACGTAGCAGGGGAAACGTCAGGCAGCGAACCGTTGGCTGGGGTAATCTGTTACCATACCGGGGTGGGGGGGAGCCACACGACTGTGTCATCAGCACTACAGGTGGCCTTCCAGGCAGCTGATGGATGCTCAGGCGTAAGAGCCTAGCAGCTGAGGGCCAAGAGACTCACAGTGTGCACGCAGTGCACTGTCATACACGCCTAGCCTAGAAGATGTCCCTTTTTGTCATAATGATGCTTGGGATTTAAAGATGGGGTGCCATGATTTCTTTCACAAAATACATGATGATCAGGTATTATGATTATATTAGGAGGAAGATTATTTCCCAAAAAGTGTACAGAAAGAGTTAAAATTATGTTCTTATGTGGCCACACCCACATTCATTAAGTATGCCTGGTTGTCATGGTGGGTGGTGACCCAGCTGAAGTTAGCCACACCCACAGTGTTGGGTGTATGGTAAAAGTGGAGGGGATGATTTTATGATGTCATTAACTCAGTGTTTTTCGATCGGGCCTTTTGACTCAGAGGTTTTCAGCTTTCAGGAAGGCAAACTTGCACATTATAACCCCACCCTGTGGTCTATTAGAGTAATGTTAACTCCATAGACACATACAAAACAGAAAAAAGTACAAAACCATGGCACCACCTCTTTGAAGTTCTCCAAGACTCCAAGACTGATTTCAGTCGGGGTTTTCTTTTTGGGATTCTATAGAAGCCAGCATGTCTTCCATACTTCGGAAGCACGTCTCGCACCAGAAATAGCAGATCCACAAGCTCACAACACGTCACGCTGCAACGTGCTGTGAGCTTGTACAGTAGATCTGCTATTTTCGATTATTCGTTATTTGAAGATTGACAACGAGTATTTGAAGAGGTCAAACTAGCAACAGAATACATGTTCAGAAGCGTCTTCCATAAATCATGAACAGTCTCAGAAATGTCTTAGTTAAAAGTTAGTGATTTCTTCAACTGTTTTGGCTGTAGGTGGAACAGCAAGTGTTTAGAACGATAATACCGTCCTAAAAGCCATAATTTTACACATTGTGCCAGGCTGCCAGCGCTTGTGTCGCCGGGGGAATTCTTCCAAGCTGTTTCACAAATAACATTAGGACTTCTTGATCCTGACGTTTCAGTCATGAGATTTTATTTTTGCTTTATTCCTTGCATAATGCTGGGATGTCTGCTAGGAGGATGGCTGATACTTGTCGCTGCGTGACGTCCTACAAAAGGAAAGTTTATCTCGTTCATTCCAGCTTTTTTTCCCACTGCTCTAATGACGCAGTGAAATGTCAAATTGTCAATCATCAATGTTTTTGTTTCACAGTTTATGCACTCCCCGTTCTATAAAAGAGCTCATTCTTGCTGTTGTTAGCCAGTTCCCTGCGTTAACCTTCAGCACGTTTAGATAGACTTTTAAGTTCAATTTGTTGTTTTTTCATGTGCATGGCATGCCTAGTCTGGCTGTGGCTCTGTATGTCTCGTCTTGTCTTGTCTGTCTGTCTCTCTATCTCCGGTCCTTGAGGTCAGCCTCTGGGCCGAGAGCCGAGAGGCAAACTATTGTTTCATCAACACCTTCTTAATGACTAACACTTCTAATCTTGACCAGGCATGAGATGAACATAATTTGTAGTTAATTCCCTGTGTTTGGTTGAACCCACGGGGAGGAGCACATGGGTGGGGTGTTTGCCCACAATGAGGTTAACCACTTGAGATGAGACCTATTTTATACTTTATTGTACGACGGTGTCCCACAACGAAGTAACCCATCTAAAAACTTGAGTTTTTAGAGATTGTAGATCGTACATGCCGAAAATTGGGAACCCAGGTTGAAAGTGGTTAGGAATTCAAAGTACTTTAAGTTGACCAAGTCAATTTAGTTTTACTTTTTATGCTTGACAGTGACACATGACAATGACTTATTATAATGATACGGAATTAATTATGCACTGCCGTTACAGAACATTTAAAGTCCTCTGATAAAATGTATGTTTTAATTGGACTAATTGACTAAATTGTGAAGACTAAATTGGCAAAAACCCATAAATGAATGAGGCGTGCTAGATGGCTAGTTGTGGAAATTAATCGTTTCGTGATGTGGACATGGATGATTCCGCATCGATGCAGTGACATTGCATAAATGATTATAGTCTGTTAACGTTTATTGTTGATTTTCCATTGACTTCCGGAGCCAACATCGCAATGAAATGTGACGCTGTGATAAGACATGCTAATGTAACTGATATCTTAGGCAGGGAGGCTGAGATCAACGGCTAATAAAAGGTCATCCACTATTGCTCAAAAAGCAGACGATATGGGCACATTTCTCAAACTGTTACTTTAATGGTGACACACACTTTAACATTAGGCCTAGAATTATTGAATGCTTTAACCAGTGAAAAATAGCAGATATACAAGCTCACTGCGAGCTTGTAGATCTGCTATTTTTGAAAAAATCGTGAAAATGTGTGCAAATCTTTGAATATATGTATTTTTAAAGCAAGCGTTTGTAACTCAAATTTTGCTTCTGGGGGGTCCCTGGAACTAAATATTTTGAGATGGGGGTCCGTGGCCAAATACATATCATTTTGGGGGTCCTTCACATGAAAAGGTTTGAGAAACACTGACATAGTAGTCTCTCAAGAACAGACTAACTGAGCTCCAGTTAAGTGAAAAGGAGTTTTTCTTTGACGATGGCTTGCCAGATTTCTGACATAGAAACATAGGTTTTTCAAAAGGTCTTAGAAGGATTCAAAAGACACTTATAGAATCGGGTCCAAATTCTAATTTTCACGATTTAAAAAAAATAGCAGATCTACAAGCTCGCAGCCGCGCTGTGAGCTTGTATATCTGCTATTTTTCAATTGTTAAAGCACAAAATAATAATACACAATACTGTGTACCCGTTCTAAATGGGTTATCTAATTGCTCACAACACAACATGTCGTAATGTTGATGCATTGTGTGCTTGTAGATCTGCTATGGAAAACCAAAATGGTCATATTTCCCTTCACGTCCCTCCCCCTGGCTGACAAAGCATCACGGGTCATTTTGGTTAAATCAATAAACACTGAGTTAAATGACCACAAAGATTTTTACTGTGTAGTCAGTTTGTTTGTTTGTTTGTAGTCGGCTTGTTTGTGAAGTGTCTCGTCTTACGGATGGCTATGTGAAAACCGTTTTTCTTTTGTAGATCACAGATAGCACAGTTGTAAAGTTGTGTGGCACTACAGATTAAGGATTTAGGCTATGTTTTGTTTTGAGGACTCACAGTAGGTAGACAGTAGGCCTTTACCATGTATTAATTTGGTTTACAAAATGTAGGTAACCACATACACATATATCTATACTGTATATGTTTGATTGCAGTGTGATTATACACATCACATTAAAGAACTTTATGAATTCGTAGCATGTATTCCACTGACTGAATTAAACTGGTTGCAAAAAAACGCATAAAGAAAAATGAATGCCATAACATTGCTTGCACTGACTGGACACTTAAGATCTATCTGTCACACTCTGTTTCTTAGCCTTTAGCTACTGTACTACCAGTCCAGCTGTCACTTGGTCAGACATGCAATTTCCAGTCTGTTTGTTTTATAGCCCATTCACTTAGGTCAGGTTTGTTCTGTCCAGCTTGGTGCTGGCCTCTCCTTCTAGCTGTATATGATGGGAGTGTCTTCTGTTCGCATGCTGAGTGAATGAACAGACATTTCATTGTCTTGCTTTCTTTTCTTCTTTTTGACTTTATGGTGCCTCTTTATTTTCCTTGCTTCCCCACCCTCTTACATAGCGTCTGTGTTCCTCTCTTTCTGCCATATACACAGTTACACACACCCTCGTCGCACACTCTGTGAGTGAACTTGACATCCAGTCAAATCCATTTGAACTCATAAGAACCTTTGAAAAAACACATGTATACTAATACTAGTCCTGTGCCCGGGGGTATGCACACATACAGTATGTGAGGGACTGAATGTAGGAGTCTCAGAAGTAATGTTGGAGAACCCAGACCGGTGCCCGTTGGGCAGAACAGATTGGGCAGAACAGTCATCATTGACGTCCAGTTGTGAAATACCTGTTGTATCAGTCTGTGATGTCAGTACTTTGACGTCTGCATGCAGACAGACAGCCATGGTGGTGACACTGCTTATTATCAGTGATGTCACTACGCTCATCTCCAAATGTGGGCATTGTTTCAGAAAGCGGCTGTTGGCATGGAGAATGTCAGCATGCTGATCTACAAATTTGGGCATTGTTTCAGCATGCGGCTGTTACCATGGTGGCGACACTGTTTAGTATCAGTGATGTCAGCATGCAGAGCAGACAGACGGCGGACGCCGGACGGACAGACGTTCGCTAAATGAATAGTTAGATGGCTGAAATCTAAAATTACGTTACGATGCGTTCCCAGTTTTTGCAGGTTAAGTTGTGCACTCACTCCAAGAGTGAACAGGCAAATAGTTATTTTTATTTTTCATTGCAGCTGAAAAGGCCTGAGAACACAGAGAGAGAAAAAAAAAACCTGCCACAGCTCACTGGAGTGAACTTTTCAATTAAAAACTTTTAATACATGTTTGAAGGACCATCCATGATAAAGACTTTTATGTTTTGTAAAAACGCATGTCATCATTCAGACATTGTATTCAGACTCGGTGGAAATGGGCTTTCACGCCACTCTGTGTCTCCTTGCCCATATGGAACCTATGACCCACGGGGTCACATCCAGGGCGTGTTCGCGGGCATCACACCCGCATTAGCGGAACAGAATCCTATAAAACGTGCCGACGGCACAAGTGAGCGACCGCCTATAGCTCCTCCGTGGGCTGAGCTTGTGTGAAGCCCAGGCTTAACCACATTAATTGCATGCCGTGGATGCTATTCTCGACCCGTTCTTGCGGGCAATGTGTGTGTTTTTAGCCCCCGTGTTGTGGGTCACAGTGAGAGCGTGGGATACCGTGGGGTGGGTTCCATTTGTCAAGTCTCGTAATGGCAGCGCACGAGGGCTTTCCGCAGACGCACGCACGCACGCAAAACCCGCGTCACCAGGTCAGAGATGCACGCCCTGAGGTTAAATACATAGGCTTAATGCATACAGGGACTGGCATGCACTTATGGTGTCACACCGCACACACACACACACACACAACACGCACGCACGCGCGTGAGCACACACCCGTTTGTTGCTACCATTACCTTGCACTAGTAGTCAGGAATGTTCTGTTTACATAGCTGGGATTTAGCGTCAGAGCGGGTTTCTGGTCAGGTGTCTGTTTTGTGTCACTGACAGCTTTTATTGGCCCCAGAAATGCCTCCCAAGTCCAGCGAAAAAATGTTAGGCTCCAGTTCTGCACCGCATCTAGGGTTTCCTTCACTCCCCGCTTGGTTTTATGGAGTAGACAGCTGACACCGTGACATGCTCTGTGTGTGTGTGTGTGTGTGTGTGTGTGTGTGTGTGTGTGTGTGTGTGTGTGTGTGTGTGTGTGTGTGTGTGTGTGTGTGTGTGTGTGTGTGTGTGTGTGTGTGTGTGTGTGTGTGTGTGTGTGTGTGTGTGTGTGTGTGTGTGTGTGTGTGTGTGTGTGTGTACTGGTTCCAAGAGCACATCATCAGAAGAATCTATATTATAGTTGGTCGTGTGACAATGTTATGTCACGAAAAATCTACAAGCTCACAACGTGAGGGGAAAAACAAGATGTTGTGAGCTGAGTAGATCAGCAATTTGTTCTTCAAAGCTTTTAGTTCCAGTTTATAATGACGTGGCCAAAATAGGGGCTGCAGGTTGACAGTGGTTAGCGTCACTGTTGTCTGTTGTTATGCTCAAACCTTTGGGCTAATATGGTAGGGGCTGTAGGCCAGTGTAGGGTACTATACCTTTTCAGGCCGCGACCCCCAAAATAATCACATTTTAACTGGGACCCCCCCCCCCCCCCCCCCCCCAACCCTGACGAGCACTAAGAGTTGAGGCATTACATTTTGCATAACACGGTTCTATTGTGAAAATAGCAGATCTACATGCTCACAACGCATCGTGTTGCTAGGCGTTGTGAGCATGTAGATTGGCTATTTTCACACTTTCTGCTTGTAATATTTGACAATTTGGCCAATGTTTCATTTATCATTTTAGAAGTATTAAAAAGTCCTTAAATTGTCACTCTGGAAATGTGCATATATACCCTCTATATACTTAAACTTTATGCTGGATTGTTTACTGTTGAGTGAGAAAACAAAACATTAAGTTAATCATCTGGGGAGCCCCAAAAATAATTTGGAGACCACCCTCGGGGTCCCTACCCACAGGTTGAGAACCACTGGTCCGTTCAGGGTACTATAGTGCATGTGATGTGGTCGCGTGTCGGTGATGAATAATAAATACACACTCCTCACATATATTCTGACTCAACGGACGCGTTGTACTTAAATCCTAATTTCATCTCTCGTTGGCGGTGGTGATGAGATGGGGCCGGTTTGTTCAACACAGACTCCGTATCCCCGCAGATACGGCCTATCAATTTAGACTCAGTGCTACGAGCGAGGGCCTCGCTGATTGTCAAACTGAATTCATCTCTTCTTTCCCCCTCGGCCTGGAATTAGATCTCCCACTCTCCCTAGCCAAGCGCATCATTGTAAAAAGCAATGTGCAACATCAGCACGCCTTTTTTTATATGATCTCTCTCTCTCTCTGATGATGTACCCAGTGCCCACTCGATGCGCCCCTCTGTGAAATGACAGTTCCTATACCGATGATGTATTGCAGCAATCTGCTTAACACATCGAGAATTGCCTACTTTGTGAAGGATTCATCGGTGCCAAAAGGCAGGAGATTTAGCCAGCGAACACAGACGTTCTCTCCTTGTCCCGAAGCTCTGCTGGGCTGCGGAGCTCATGAATTAAGACAAGACATCTAATTTCCCTCTGGGGTTCTTATAGGCACCGCGTGGCACACACTCACACACACACACACACACACACACACACACACACGCACACACACACACACGCACACACACGCACACACACACACATGCACGCTGACGCATGCACACACACAGTCATGGTCTGTTTTTTTCTTTTTTTTTTTTTGGAAGCTGCTTGATTTCTATTGCTCTTGATGTAAATGGGGTGATTACGGGACAGCTGCGAGTTGATTTTGGCCTACTTGCGTGCTGAGTCACCCCCCTGGGACAGGCACACGAGCCCCTCCGTAATGCCGACTGTGGGGTTACGGCTGAGGACATGCTAGGCCGGGTCCGGGCCGGGTCCGGGCCAGGTGTGCTAGCAAGACGCACAGGCACATGCTGCAGATGTTATTGTTCTGAGAAGGAGCGGCCAATTGAACTGTGCTGATTCATTAACAATGACACTTCACACTTTTTTCCCCCCCACAAAAGATACTTTTAATACTAGAGCCCCAACAAAGCCCGATTTTGGGGTCTTGTTTTTTTACATTCAACTTTTACGCAAGAAATGTAATACAAATAAATACAATAACGCTTTATTTAACTACTTTAACACTAATCAGAATTTAAAAAAGGAAAATAGCAGATCTACAAGCTCAGACCACGACACGTTTTGAGCTTATTTTCTGAAAACCTTTTACATTTGTTCTCCTATAACAATAATGCCCAAGTGGTTAGGAAGAAAAAAAGTCAAATGTCTCTATTTTGTACATTTTGCACAAGGATGATAGGTAAAGGTTGCTACTGCACACGTAATGTGCACGCAAGCCACAGCTCAAAAAACAAAAGCTTATCGCTGAGAACAGCTGGGGAAAGTTGAATGAGAGCGATAAGCATTGTGGCTCCCAGCACTGGTCACATGTTCCTGACTTGGACTCTTTAGGCTGTGGTGTAAAGTACATTTACTGTACTTAAATTCAATTTAGAGGTGTTGGTACTTTACTTGAGTATGTCCAATTTCCAATACTTTTACTTCTACTCCACTACATCTCGGATTCCAAAAAGTTTAGGCCTTTTCTACTTTAAGGGGCTTGTTTTTCTTTACTCTCTCCCCCTCTCTATCTATACTCCATGTGGGTGTGTCGCTCGCTTTCTCAGTCCATTGTGTACCGTCGGGGTTGTCCAACAGATTACTTTGTTTTGTTGTTGTCGGTTGACATTTAATGGAGAATCTGACATTTCCAGTGGTCTTTGTCACACATGATGGGGGTTGGGACCCTGACGGAAAAACACACTTTGTGGATTAGCGAGCGCCTGGTATTTGAAACACTTAGAGATCTCAATGCGATGATGGAAGTGAGATAAGTGTGTGTGTGTGTGTGTGTGTGTGTGTGTGTGTGTGTGTGTGTGTGTGTGTGTGTGTGTGTGTGTGTGTGTGTGTGTGTGTGTGTGTGTGTGTGTGTGTGTGTGTGTGTGTGTGTGTGTGTGTGTGTGTGAGATCCCTTCACGTTGTTTGAACTAGGGC
This sequence comes from Nannobrachium achirus, assembly GCF_963921795.1. Taxonomy (NCBI): domain Eukaryota; kingdom Metazoa; phylum Chordata; class Actinopteri; order Myctophiformes; family Myctophidae; genus Nannobrachium; species Nannobrachium achirus. The sequence goes on along the minus strand of NC_137815.1, from coordinate 15,738,815 downwards.
ATTCACGAATAGTGAATATTAGTATTCGAATTATTCAACAGGACTGGCCAAACTGTCAAATATTAAGTAAAATAGCCGATCTACATGCTCACAACTAGGGATGGTCAGATCAGGTTTTTTGGAACCGATCACCGAGCACCGATCACAAAAGTTTGATCACCCGATACCGATCAATCACCGATCCGATCAAGTTATTAATTATATATTATTTATATTTTCTAAATGTTAATGTTTTAACTTTAATTAATTAATTCACTCATGAATTCATTTATATATTTGCCTTATAGTTATTTACCAGCATTACTATGTATTTATTATCATAGCAGTAACTAATTATTCCTTCAGCACTGTGGAAATCAATACGCCAAAATGGCCTCAAGTGGGCATCAATGTTCCCTCTAATTTTTTTTCGGTCTGAGCAAACACTCCAACCTTCTGAGCACAACTTGAGCACTGATGAGCAAATATGTCGAGTGCACGAGTGTATACTGCGTCCAGTAGTGCTTTGGGGGCCGGACGGGACCGGACGCCGTGTGGCCGGAAATATTTCCCCACATGCACGCGCACGGACGGCACCGAACGGTGCACGACCGTGTAAACGCGTGCATACCCCCCGCGAGAGCCGCCGCCGCGACAACCCCCCACCCCGCGAATCCGCGATAACTACAAGCAATACTTTAATCAGTGGCTACTTGCATAACAGGTTTCTAGTGGTGAATGTGTGTGCGTCCTCAAGCCTCTATTCATATGGACTAGAAGTTCGCGGCCCTTTGGGCCGCTCACATCTAGAGATTGTGCCTTTGCAGGCGCTCACAGCTACGTTGCAGCAGTGATCCAACTGATACGGCCCTGCAACGCCTACTGCATGGGGGCCCAGTACTGTACTGTACTGTACTTTACTGTACACTACTGTACCTTACTGTACAGTAACTTACTGTACTATACTGTACTTTACTGTACTCTACTGCACCTTACTGTACCTTATTGTACTGTACCTTACTGTACTGTACTGTACTTTACTGTACTCTGCTGTACTTTACTGTACCTTACTGTACCTTACTGTACTGTACTCTACTGTATCTTACTGTACCGTACCTTACTGTACTGTACCTTACTGTACTGTACTGTACTCTACTGTACTGTACTGTACCTTACTGTACTGTACTTTTCTATACTCTTATGTATGTTACTGTACTTTACTGTACTCTACTGTACTCTACTGTAACTTACTGTACTTTACTGTACTCTACTGTACCTTACTGTACTGTACTGTACTGTACTCTACTGTAACGTACTGTACTGTACTTTACTGTACTCAACTGTACCATACTGTACCTTACTGTACTGTACCTTACTGTACTGTACTTTTCTATACTCTACTGTACCTTACTGTACTTTACTGTACTTTACTGTACTTTACTGTACTGTACTCTACTGTACTCTGCTGTACCTTACTGTACTGTACTTTACTGTACTCTGCTGTACTTTACTGTACCTTACTGTACTGTACTCTACTGTATCTTACTGTACCATACCTTACTGTACTGTACCTTACTGTACTGTACTCTACTGTACTGTACCTTACTGTACTGTACTTTTCTATACTCTTATGTATGTTACTGTACTTTACTGTACTCTACTGTACTCTACTGTACCTTACTGTACTGTACTGTACTCTACTGTAACTTACTGTACTGTACTGTACTTTACTGGACTCTACTGTACCTTACTGTACTGTACTTTACTGTATTGTACTGTACTGTACCTTACTGTACTGTACTGTACTGTACTGTACTGAATACTCTACTGTACCTTACTGTACTTTACTGTACTCTACTGTACTCTACTGTACCTTACTGTACTGTACTGTACTGTACTGTACTCTACTGTAACTTACTGTACTGCACTTTACTGTACTCTACTGTACCATACTGTACCTTACTGTACTGTACCTTACTGTACTGTACTTTTCTATACTCTACTGTACCTTACTGTACTTTACTGTACGTTACTGTACTTTACTGTACTGTACTCTACTGTACTCTACTGTACTGTACTGTACTGTACTGTACTGTACCTTACTGTACTGTACTGTACTGTACCATACTGTATCTTACTGTACTGTACTTTACTGTACTGTACTGTACCTTACTGTACTGTACTTTTCTATACTCTACTGTACCTTACTGTACTTTACTGTATGTTACTGTACTTTACTGTACTCTACTGTACTCTACTGTACCATACTGTACTGTACTGTACCTTACTGTACTCTGCTGTGTCTTACTGTACTGTACTCTACTGTATCTTACTGTACTGTACTCTACTGTACCTAACTGTACTGTGCTGTACTGTACTGTACATATTATGTGTTCTAGATCTATGTTTTTGATTCTGTGTTCTATATTTTTTACATTCTATGTGTTCTAGATCTGTGTGTGTGTGTGTGTGTGTGTGTGTGTGTGTGTGTGTGTGTGTGTGTGTGTGTGTGTGTGTGTGTGTGTGTGTGTGTGTGTGTGTGTGTGTGTGTGTGGCCGGCCTGCAGTGCCTACTGTATACTGTGTGGTGCCCCAGTGTGGCCCTACTGTGTGTGGCCCAGTCAGGCCCTTCGGTGCCTATACTGTGTGGTGCCCCAGTCTGGCCCTGCGCCTGCACCGCCTATACTGTGTTTTGGCCCAGTCAGGCCCTTCGGTACCTATACTGTGTGGTGCCCCAGTCTGGCCCTGCGCCGCCTACAGGCCAAAATATGGGAAAAAAATCTAAACATTCTGTGATTATGAAAAGTAGGGACACATCTGAAGATGGAAAAGTTGATGGTCAGCAAGGAATATGCATTATTGATTTTTGCATTATGTTTTTTAGACAATTGAACAACTGCTGAACGTGGAGTTGCAGATGCGCATACAGACATACACAGCACTCTATTTGAATTATGTTGTGAGATATATAGCCTAACACCTAGGTTTCCAGCTGTGACTGCATGTGCATGTGTCGATGTGTGTGTGTCCTCATACATGGCTCCATATTACTGTGGTATTTAGTGTTTGAGATTCGTTCAAGCCAAACTTTGTTTCTCTATCCTACTGCAGCGCTGTATTTTCTAAATGAATTAAAAGAAAGTAGAACATAAAATCTTAAGTAACAATGCAAATGTAATTAAGACTAGAAAACTATTGTTTTCCCACCATTAGATCTGCTGACATCCTTTCTATCTAAATAGCCTCTAGAGGCGCGTGCACGCGCGTGCACGTGACGTCAATAAATGACCGTCCGCCCGGAAAAAAAAATCCCAAAGCACCACTGACTGCGTCAGTGCGTCAAGTCATGTCAAGTTATGGCTTATTCAAATTTAATTACAGAATAAGTAATGGCGGTTCGACTACTGTTAATAAACTGTAGGCTACTATAGGACAGTTAAATTTAAAAAGACGGGGGAAAAAGGGTTTTATATCCATTATTATTCAGTATTAGGCCTACAGACTGATTTTCCCCCTTGGGATAATAAATCTATCTATCTTATATAGTATATACACATGTTGACAACATGTTGTGTAAATACAATACAAACAATGGGCCTAAATATGAGTCAAAATAACAATACATTGAAATATTGACATTAACACATCTAAAGAAGTGTCATTATTATGAATAAAATACAGTCCAAAAGCACTATGTGGCACATACAGTAGGCTTACTGTATGTGCCAAAGTGCCAATGTAAGCATGCATGCGAAACTTTGGTATAGGCCTACCATTTCACACTCAATTTAAATTAACACTGGCTTTTGACCTTGTAGATTGCTTTCCCAAAAATTAAATCATATAATATGACCTAAGCTAGCCCATAACCTTACAGAGAGGTGGACTCTCTCCCTAACCCTAACCCAATTTATATTTTTTTATAAAATCAACAAGTTAATTTAACTGTGTGGGGTTCCATTTGTACACTCTGAGTTACATAAGGGTCCATTTGGTTCCTAACTTTTGCTGGGGACCCCTGGAACTACCTCAAGATCCCCGGGGGTCCCCAGACCCAATTTGGGACCAATGCATTACAGGACTGGACACTGGAGTTATTTTTGTTACTGTAACTCGTCGTGAAGGTGAGACGCCAAGCTCGTCAGCTCCAGAGAAACATAGGAGTTTATATAGTTCATACCTGGAAGCTGGATGGAGGAGTAGTGCGTATACTGTAGGTCTAATCTCTGCTGTGCACAGGCGGGGGATTTCTTTATGAAACTGCAAATTAGCAACCATGGTCCTTGAGCTTCTGATACGCGAAGCAAAGCACATGCGTTTGTTTTGTTTTGGTAGCCTTCCCTACAGCCACACTGTTGCTAACGTTAACTGAGAAAGTTTTATGACGGCAATAAAACAATTTAGTCCGAAGAAGTTTCTGTTTACCACACGTGCCTGCGTGCATGTGTGTGTGTGAGAGAGAGAGAGAGAGAGAGAGAGAGAGAGAGAGAGAGAGAGAGAGAGAGAGAGAGAGAGAGAGAGAGAGAGAGAGAGAGAGAGAGAGAGAGAGAGAGAGAGAGAGAGAGAGAGAGAGGAGGGGGGAGGCGAGCGAGAATCGAGTCGAGTGACGGAGACAGAGAGCGAGAGGGAGAGAATTTGGCGAGAGGGGGGAGGCAGCCGAGGCACCGAAAGTGAGAGAGAGAGAGAGAGAGAGAGAGACCTAGCGCTGCCTATGTTAAACATTGCAGGCAGACAGAGTCTGAGTACACAAAATAATCAACTGCTGCGTTTCACAAATCTATTGGTGTTAATCTGCCGTGCGCTACGAAGATTTGTCGTGCGCGACAGCGTCCTGAGTTGTGCGCGGGCGCGCATGCGCGCAGCTTAGAGGGAACATTGGTGGGCATACTGAACGGCTGGTTGATCGGATGCACCGATCGGATCGGATTGGTGAATTTACCTTTTGATCTAAACCACCGATTATCGCCGATCATGCTTTGATCGGCCCGATCCGATCCATTGCCGATTGATCGGTAACATCTCTACTCACAACGCCTCGCAACGCGAGGCGTTGTGAGCATGTAGATCTGCTATTTTCACAATATTTATCTGTGGAACCGAGTCACATTAAATGTAATACCTACAATTCCAAGTGCTTGTCAGGGTGGGGGTCCCGAGTTCAAATATGATTATTTTGGGGGTCAAAGCCTAAAAAGGTTTGAGAACCCCTGGTATAGAGCATTAACAAATTCATCCACCAGGAGCATTGACATCTCATTATTATGACTTCCTATCTAGCCAAGCTTTATAAACTATATATATTTTTAAATAGTAAAAAAAAGCGAATATTCGACTTCGGTGAACAACGTCGAATAGTGACTTTGATATTCGAATATTTGAATATTTGGTGAATGCCCTAGTGTGTGTGTGTGTGTGTGTGTGTGTGTGTGTGTGTGTGTGTGTGTGTGCGTGTGCGTGCGTGTGCGTGTGTGTGTGTGAGATCCCTTCACATTGAAGGGATCTCAAGCAAGCCCGTCGTGAGCTGTGTGAGGAACAGACGTAAGGTGATTGACAGCCTGCATGCAGTTGCGGTACAGTGCACTGGTCTGTGCTGTGGTTGAGTGGCCTGCCATCTGACACCTGCTGCTGAAGGAAAAACACTGGTCTGGCGGTTTGGAAACTAAGCGTGGGTGGAATGTTTTGCCTCTTATAGTACTTTTTTTGTATCCATCACATTTATTTCCCCTTTCGTCTCCTCAAAGCACATATAATAACCACTTAAACCCTATATATGTCAGTTACCCGGGGTTCCCCAGGGCTCCATGCTGGGTAAAGGTGTCATTATGCCCTCAAAGTCACACATCCAACAAGCTTTAACCCTCGTAGGGTCTTCGGGTCACTTTGACCCGGTTTTACATTTTCAACATCAAGAAAAAGCATGTTAAAATATGATTTTTTCCATGAAACTTCTTCTGCTTGGCTTATTTACTGTACTAAACATGTGATATGAAAATGGTACCTGTCATGCATTTGCAACACCCCCCTGTATCAACATATAACACCCAGGGTCTTCGGGTCACTTTGACCCGGCCATTGAAAGTGTATGCTAAATGCCTAATATTTAGACCATTTCTTTCTGAAAAAACATTGGACATATGGATTTTGGAGTACATAATTTGCTCACCATTACAAACTACATTGATAACAATTCAATCAATATTATCTCCGCCAGGCCAGGATGGCCAAAAGTGAGGGATATGTTTTCGTTGCTTCTGTCTGTGAACATCTAATCTCAGTCACCGCTGGACCAGTCAGCGTGAAACTTTACATGTACTTCCCCGGGAGGCCTAGGAAGATATTCAACCCCAAATCGTCCTGTTATAGAGCCACCATGAGGCAGAATTGAACAAAACAAGTTTTGGGGGATATTTACAATACCGATTTTCTCTTGTCATTTGATCAATGTCATGACCTACAGTATGTGTCACATTTTCTATTCAGATTGGCCACGATCCCAAAGATGCTTACGATTTTTGCGGGAGTGGCACATTTTGCTACCAAATGGGAAATTCATCCCTATGCCACTTTACAAATTCCAAGTTCCTCAGTATTCCGACGTGATTTGTAGCATTTATTTTATTTTATTTTGAGTAGCCAATTATAGTTTACCCTCTTTTTCTCCCCAATCCAGTCCTTATGCCAATTGATTCCTCCCCTATGTTGTCACTGCTGTTGTATCCTACCGAATCACCTGACAGTGAGGAGCCCCCACCGAGAGGACGTAGGGCCTTCGCCCTTCGTCCTACTCCTCCCTCCCAAAACCAGCTACCGCCCAGCCTGGCTGTAGGAATACATGTAGTGACAATTATCACCCTCTCCGCCCAGCTTCCCTTCCCTCGAACAACAATTGTGTTTGCATAGATGCCCCACGATTGATTCAAATCCACAACCTCTGTGGTGGTGGCAGGGACATTGTGCCACCCGAGCACCTGTAGCACTTTGTACAAATCAGAGTGGGACAAGAAATATTTGACATATAGTTCTTGATCAAATGACAATAGGGATAATATAATATGTACCAATTGGTGTGAGGTTTAGACAAAGTCTATATGGTAATACCAAGATATTTTACAAAGATCAGTCTCATGGTAGTGCTATAAAAGACAGATGGGAAAGATTTCCTTTCTAGGCCTCTTGGGCGTATGTGTGCCAATGCCAAGTTTGATGCTGAAGTGGTGCCTGAGATTAGCTGTTCACACAACGGCCTGATGGTGGCGCTATAAGAGGCCAATGTGAAGAATTTGGGGAGGAGGTTCTTCCTAGGCCTCCTGGGAGTGTGTGTGTGTAGTTTCACAATAATTAGTCCAATTTGCCTGAGATTAGCTGTCCACAGACAGAGGAGTGAAAACATAATCCCTCACCTTTGGCCATCCCGGCCTGGCGGGGATAATACAAAATATTGATTGAATTGTTAGTAAAGTAGTTAGTAATGACAATCAAATTGTGTTTAATATGATTTTCGGGGATTTCTAACTACTTTAGAATGGTTTAATATGAGCCGGGTCAAAGTGACCCGAAGGCCCTGGGTGTAACTAAAACACGAGGATCCTACAAGGGTTAAACTGAGCGGATTGGACCTTCTGTTCTAGAGATGATGGCCACAATATCTTGAAAGCTGCCACTTTCGTGGAGTTTTGGCCATTGTCAAACTACGTAGATGCCTGAGCAAAGTTCATCCAACACATGCACTGCCATTTCTGTCTGCCTTACTGTTAGGCCACTAGTGGCAGTTGCATTTGTTTTGTGCCTAACTTTTTACATTAAATAATTAAATTAAATAAAAAAGCATCTGAAAGTGATTTTGGAGTGTAACAAGCATTCTGATACAGGCACAATGAAGAGTAGAGCTTGGCAGAAATGTCAATTTGACCCAAATATTACTTGGCAATTATGTTTTTGTCGATCACAGTACCTATATTGAAAGAGGTGATTCTGGTTTAGTGCTCTGCAAGCGTATCTCAATAAGAGCGTCTGCTAAACTCCCAAAGTGGCCCGCCTCCCCTCCAGTTTACAGTGAAAAAGAGACACAGATTTGAAGACTGGCGGAGACCAACCGCCCCCTTTCAGTCAGACACACACACGGTGAAGTTGAGGCTTTTTGCTGTGTAACAGTGTTAGGGATGGGACGATAAGCGATATTATCATTTATCGTGATAAAAAACACTCGCAGTAATCGTATCGTGGAGATTTAATTTATCGTGTAATCGTCCTCTGTCATGCTCTGGGATCAATTCACCTTTTATTTGCTGAGCTGCATCCGGTTCCGCTACCATTTAAACCCTCAATTGGTAAAAAGTACTTTTTTCCACTCTCTACCGAATCTCTTTGCCCCAAAAATTGCCGATCTACAAGCTTATAGATCTGCTTTTTTAATGGATGTTGGGTAGGGATGTCCCGATACCACTTTTTTGCTGACCGAGTACGAGTACAAGTACTTCATTGTGAGTACTCGCCGATACCGAGTACCGATACGAGTACAATTAATAATACAAAACAATGTGTTGTCATCCTCACAAATCTTAAAATTAGGGATGTTCCTAGCGACTAATTTCACTGACATGTACACGACAATTTTGAAACCTATTGGGATAACCGAAAATTAATTGATGAATTTATTTATTGACATTAACAAGCAGAAAATAGCCAAAATCTAGCACATTTCAATCTATTAGGCTAAACCTCATTTGAAAAAGATATCAAGAGTATATGAAAGCCTTTTAATAATGTTTATACTATTGGAATCTGCTCCAAAATAATTGATTACATCACCAGTGAAAGACGTAAAACTAGGGCAAGTACCAATTAACTCCCCAGCACAGCAGCGCAGCTGGACTGACAGGACTCCTCGTTAAGCGACATCTCTCATCTCGCTCATCTCTCATCACTGTTAGGCCTACTTTAAACCATTATTTATGGCATTCGCAGCCAACTTATGACTGAGACTACTTTCTCCATGTTCTCAAAATCTCACCTCAAAATGGATTATTCTTCAGATGAGCGGATCACACTGATGCAACAGGCTCGAGCCGAGCTGCCGAGGTAATGAGTGAGTGATTCACATCCAGTCGCCTTTTTTGGATTTGAATTCTCCATCTAAGGCAAAGCACTCAGACAAACTTTGCATCGTAGCAAGTTTTAAGATTAATGAATGATGAATGATGCTGCTAAATCACTCAATGTAGGCCTACTCATGTTGAAGCTGCAGAAAGACAGACAGACAGCCTGCTGCCGCTGAATGCCAGCGTTCACTCCGTTCAGCGTGCACCAAGGGTGTCGCACCAAATTCTGGGCCCTGGGTACAAGGATTCACTGCTGGCCCCCCATGAATGTTCTTCATGGGGTATTTAAAAAATAGCAGATCTGCAAGCTTGCAGTGCGGCACTGTGAGCTTGCATATCTGCTATTTTTCAATAGCAAAAGTATAAAATAATTAAGGCCCTGGCTTTCACCTTGAGCCCCAGTAACCCAGTCCCACTTTTCTCCCCCTTGTGACGCCCCTGTTCGGTATCGGCCGCTGCCGGCAGAAGTATCGGGCGAGTACGAGTACAGCAAAATAGGGTTGTATCGGCGCGAGTACCGATACCGCGAGTACCGATACCGCATCCCTAATGTTGGGGATATTTTGATTATCGCGATATCGTAAATCACGATTTCTTTGTTCCCAATAATCCTGATATGAAATGTTCATATTGTCCCATCCCTAGTACACACACACACACACACACACACACACACACACACACACACACACACACACACACACACACACACACACACACAGTCTTTTTGCTGTGTGACAGTGAGTGGATGTGTTTACTAGGCTGTAGGCAGGCCTGGCCTGGACAGATGAATGCAGGTATGGTACAGTTGGAATCCTCCCCGTCCAGTCGGGGCTGTTTCACAGACCCAACTGTCAGTTAGTGGTCCGGCCAGCTACACACCACATTCTCACAGTCATAAAACAAAGCCACTCATAATAGAAACCGGTTGTGTCAGGAAGAATGCAACACCTACTGTGGATGTACATCCTGGATCAATGTTTGGGGTTCTTTGAATTATTTTAGAAAACATTGGTGAATGACAGCAGAATTGTTATAGGCACCCTACTGTGACCTAGGCTAGGATAAAACAAATATTTCTGTATTGCTAATAATAAGTGATCTGCTGCCTATTCCGGCACCAGCGTGCGCTGTGGTAATGCAGAAAATGACAATCAACACACTCACACTCAGCCAGCTGTGTGTGTGCGCGTGTGTGCGTGTGCATGTGTGTGTGTGTGTGTGTGTGTGTGTGTGTGTGTGTGTGTGTGTGTGTGTGCGTGTGCGTTTGCGTGCGTGCATAAAAGCACCTGTTGTGATAGCAGAGCCAGTTGGACAGGTTGGAGTGAAACTGTGGCATACCTCTCTCTCCAGTCCTGTCGACAGGGGGAATGATGGACAGGGAACTTAGAAAGTGGCCAGAACAAAGCACACACACACACTGTATATAATCCTCATTGTTAATTCAACCCCAAGAGTACTCTATGTCGTTGCCGTCGCTTGTCTCCATATTCTAACTTTTTGTGTTTTGTTTTTTTGTAAAGCGGTAGTGGCTCAGGGGTAAAGAAACCGTCATTAGAACACAGAGGGTTCCCGAAGTGTTCCCAGTTCGATCCCAAGCTCCCCCAGAGTTAGTGTCAAAGAGTCCTTGAACCCCTAGTCGCTCCCGGTGAGCAGGTTGGTGCCTTGCATGGTTTCCTCTGTCATCGGTGTATGAATGTGTGTGTTAATGGGTGAATGTAATGTACAATCTCTGTAAAGTGCCTTGGATAAAGGCGCTATATAAATGCACCATTTATCATTAACTTGATCATATACTACATCAAAAATAGCAGATCTGCAAGTTTGCTGGTAGATCTGCTACTTTTGCTCTTTCTGAATTTGAATCCTGTTTTGGACATACAATGTTTCCACCCGACAGAGACTATAGAAATGGGTAGCACTTTATAATAACTATACACTATAAAGCATTAGTTAAGCATTAGTAACTAATTAATTCATCATGAGTTCATAGTTTATTAATCATGAATTCATCATTAGTAAGGCATTATTTATACATTAACTGAACATTAGTAAACACAGTAGTTAAGCATTAGTAACTACTGAATTCATCATGAGTTCATACTTTATTAATCATGAATTTGTCATTAGTAAGGCATTATTTATACATTTACTGTACATTATATAACCCAGGTTCCAAATAAGGGTCAATTATATGGTGATAAAAAGTCAAATAAATGACTACCGGGTTAATTCATTGCATCATATGATTTTGCTTAAAAACAACAATAAATAGTTGGTTCATCTACAGTAATAAATATGCTTAAAAAGGTTGAAAACTCATGCTGTATTGCGTAAAATGTGCCAAAAACATTTTATATGTGAGGTTAAAAAATCGGGCTTTGAACAAATCCCTTTAAGTGCACTCCACTATAAAAGGAGCACTGCCCCTTTAAGAGTCTCTTCCTGATACAGACAGAGTGTATGATCAACAGAACAGTGAGTGAACAGAGAGAAAAAACGTCAGACAAAAGACAGTTTTGAGCATTTATTTTCGAGAGTTTAAGTGTTATTTTTGTACAATATGAGTGTTTAAAGGCCTAGCCAAGTTAGCAGGAGTTTGAGCCAACAGAATCCAGTGCTTCAGTCAGCAAAAACGAACTTTGTGGCTAACAGCTAAGCTAACTGGCTGCTGCTCATCAACAAGCCTGACCAGCAGCTGAAGAAAGACAGGAGAGATAGTTTTGAACTGAGTGGGTTCCTCTCCATGTGAGGCAACACACAGACATCGGATGGCAAGCTATTGGAGACCCAGGAACTGAATCTACAGAAAACATCTATTGGACCAACTGCACGGTTTGACCAAGTGACTTGAACAGAGCTCTGACTGACTATTTTTTGGAACTGAGATTTGACTTTGAACAGAACTCTGACTAACTAATATTTTTGAACTGAGACTTTGGACCGAGCAACTGAACTGTTTTGATCATCCACTGAGTTAACTGAACACAGATCTAAGGAAGAGGAAAAGACAGTGACATTTCATTTGGAAGTTAGATATTGACAATATTGCACTGTTTTGTTACTAAAATTGATATTGCACTATTTTTGATAATTGATTGTTTTTGATATTTTATTTTATTATTTTCTGTAAAGGTTGAACTTAAAGGTCATATTAAGGTTAAAGGGGAGTTTAAAGGTACTTGCCTGCACTTTTTATTTTGAAAGCATACTTAACCTGCTGAAAATAGCTCAAATAAATAGGTCTTACCTGTTTAAATAGGCTGGAAATATAATAAAGATTGACCGGTCCTAAATAGAAAACTATCTTTAGTTTGAATTAACTGGATTCAATATTTAGTTGGTAAACTAAATAGAAAAACTGACCTAAGAACCTGCTCTAAAAAAGAAAGGTGTTGAATGGTTTTTGAGAATTTTGTCTACCTACCTCCATCATTGTAAATAGTTTATTGTATGCATACTATTTTTGCTTCATTCTTTCATTCAGTAAACTTGACGTCTTTATTATTCACATTTAAGCTCTTGTCTCTGGTCTATTCTTTTAGTCACCTCCTCACGAACCTAGAAATACGGTCATTTTCTACATCACTGCTTCTATCTCATTTATAAATGCTTTATAAGGCATGAATAGTCCTCACTTTAGATGGGCTCACGGAACATACTTAACTAACGAGTAGTAACTACCTTAATAAATCATTAATTGATGATGAATTCATGATTAATAAAGTATGAACTCATGATGAATTCAGCAGTTACTAATGCTTAACTACTGTGTTTACTACTGTGTTTACTAATGTACAGTAAATGTATAAATAATGCCTTACTAATGATGAATTCATGATTAATAAAGTATGAACTCATGATGAATTCAGTAGTTACTAATGCTTAACTACAGTGTTTACTAATGTTCAGTTAATGTATAAATGATGCCTTACTAATGATGAATTCATGATGAATTCATTAGTTACTAATGCTTAACTAATGCTTTATAGTGTATAGTTATTATAAAGTGCTACCTAGAAATGGACTCAAATGGACCCGAAATTGGTCCATTTCTTACACTTTATCGTGATGCAATGAGGGTGCCTTATAACAAATCCTGTTGAATTGTTAATACAGAGATGTATTGCCGAATGCATTTAAACCTGCATTTTGGTCTAAATCAGTAGTTCTCAAATGTCAAGGTCTCCATACAGTTACATACTTGATCAAGACCTCCCAAAAGGAACCCAGAGAGTCCCTGGACCTCACTTTGAGGACCACTGGTCTAAATGGTCTGTTATTCCTTTTTCTTTTAGTTTTTGTTACCTCGTAGGTGGTTGTACTGTTAGGTAACTTGAAAAATAACCATAAAAACCAACATGAAAAAGAATCGTGATGAGATTGTGTATTGTGATACCGCTTGGAAAAATATTGTGATATTTTTTTTTTTCAAAAACATTTTTTGAAAAAAAAAGTTTTTGAACCTCCAACAATGTACTAGGCATGATCGCGATCGCGAAATTGCATGTTTAACCTCCATACCAAGCCCATCTTTCAAACATGGCAGCCATGTTTGTTTACATTTGAAGAAAACATAAGGGCTGCCTTCTCCTGAATGCCTGAACGGATTTCCAAGCGGATTTTTTTGTTTGAAAGCTGTGAAAAGCATGCACATGCATAGTGCATGATCTGTGCACGAATGTGTGCACCAGCGTGCACACTATTTTTTTAACCCTTTGTTGGCGAAACGGCAATATAAGAGGTCCCACTTTAAATATGGCACAGACTGAGTTAATGCCCTCAAAGTCACACATCCAACAAGCTTTAAACTGAGCGGATTGGACCTTCTGATATCGCCCACCCCTAAGTTCAATGAACACAGTAGGATTTGACTGTGCAGTGATCAGACTAGAGGCCCCAGTGTTTTCCAGGGAGTTGGATCATCATCACACCGCTCTCCTGTTTGGTCCCCCCTCCCCACACACACACACACCTCAAACCCTACCACACTAAATCATAAAGCCAGATCCCACCGTAGGCAGCAATTAAACAAGATAGATTGTCTTATCTCCTCCGTGCCTCGCTCTATCTTTACCCCGGTTAAATGCTTGTACTTAGGGGCACTCACTCTCTCTATCCATCCATCCTTATCCTCCCTTGATCTCCCTCTCTCCCACTCGCTATCTTGAGCTCTCTCTCCCTCTCTCTCTCTCTCTCTTTCTCCCTCTCTCTCTCTCTCTCTCTCTCTCTCTCTCTCTCTCCCTCTCTCTCTCTTTCTCTCCCTCTCTCTCTCCCTCTCTTTCTGTCTATAGATCTTAGAAAGTGTAAACACCAGGCTAGAGGTGATTGGAGTCAGGTGGCCTTTTGGTTTCCGTGGTAACCTAAAAATCCCAGGGTTCTTTCTCTCCGTCACCAGAGGCTGACTGATTACTCTATAAAATCTCCCTGCACACACACACACACACACGCACACACACACACACGCACACACTGATGTGTCATGATGTCGCAGACAGATAACTTGTGCCTGGATGTCTCAGACTGCATTCCTCCATTTCCTCAGAGCTGAAGAAGAGCCTGTATTAAATAGTGCATTTATATAGTGCCTTTATCCAAGGTGCTTTACAGAGATTGATTCACCCATTCACACACATTCATACACCGATCGCGGAAGAAACCTTGTAAGACACCAACCTGCACACCGGGAGCAACTAGGGGTTCAGAACTGGGAACCCCTCGGGAACCCTCCGTATCCTAATGACGGTTTCTCTACCCCTGAGCCACTGCCGCTGCTGTATTGTAGGTACAACAGGGCCTTAGCAGACAGCAGCTATTCATTGTCAAAGACCTCGCCACGCAAATCTGGTGGGGTGGTGGTCGAGAACCACTGACTTATGCTTGAACGTCCGTTAACATTTTTTTTTTTGCGTTAGACAAAATGTAAGGGTTGAGCTATAGTTTCACTTCTTCCACAGGGTTAGGTTTTAGTGTAAGGGTTAAGTGTAATTAAGCTAGTGTAATTAAGCTACAAGCCCCCATAATGTTACGTTTCACTAAGTAAGGCCTACACATCCATTTCTGCACGGTATTGAAAGGGTAATTGTGTTTTTCTGTAACCTTTCGGAAAGTTGAGTCATTAGCGCTCTTCCGCATTACTCCTTTCCCCCCCGCAGCGTCCCTCTGCTTGATAAGCTCCACTTCAACCTGCAAGATATACTGTAGCAGGTATCTACTAATCTATGAGGAGAGGAGAGCGCGGCAGTGGATTAGGATTGGGGAAGAAAAAACGGTCTCATGATGATTAGGCCTGTCACAATTATTACATAATTGTCTAATCGCAATTATTTGACATAATAGCAATTATTTTGTCATAATCGTCATAATCGTTTCCATGTTGAACATTTTTCAAAAAAAGTGCGACGCGTTGTGAGCTTGTAGATCTGCTATTTCCACTTTCCACTACTATGTTATTTTTTTAAGTATAAAGTTATTTCTTTGTATATTTGTCATATCTAAGTAAGTGTCATATCTGCCATGTGTAACTTCAAAGCCATTAAAGCCAAACAGAAATGTAATTGTCAACGACAAAAACACAATTAAATCAACAATGGCAATTATTTGAGTGACAATTAATCGTCATGTAAGATGTCATAATCATGACAGCCCTACTGGGCCATGTCAAAAAAAACATTTAACATTATTATATGGGTCAACCAATACACCCTATTCTATATACTTTCAACTTGTTTTAACTCTTAGATTTGTATCCCTCGATTTTGTAACCCATTTTTCACCCGGAGCCAGTTGCCTAAACTGTAATCCTGGGCTCTGCTCTCCCTCTGCCAACCTGAGGAGAGCCCTGAACTGAGCTCATGCTTCCTTCAGTGCATGAGGAGTGAGCAGGCCGCTTCTTATCACCTGACGGGTGAGTTTCCCCAGTTGGACGTAGCGCGTGGAAGGAACACGTTATTCCAACCAGTTCCTTTCCCCTTCCATGAGGTTCCCCTGCTGGCCAGGGGGAGGCAGTATAGAGACCAGGATTACTGCATGTTTTTGTGTGGGTATCTACCCTAGGGAACACGGGGAGAACATGCAAACTCCACACAGAAAGGCCCTATCGCCAACCCCACCTAGGGTATGGGCACTGATGACGCGGAGGAGAGAACACGCCCCCCAGCGTCCCCAGCGGGAATCGAACCCAGGACCTTCTAGCTATGAGGCTACAGTCCCAACGACTGCGCCACCGTGCCCCCTTATACTTTCAACTTTTTAAAAAGAAAGTAGCTGATTAGAAGCTCACAGCGCGTCATGTAGTTTGGCTATTTTAGTAGATTGGCTGTTTCGGGGGAAAAAAAAACATTTGAACATTGTTGCCTATAATTACATGCCCAAAATACAGTAGATTAAAAAAGAAATAGGTTAAGTGGCTGTTGCGTGATTGAGCTTAGTTTTAAGAAAGGCAGAGTCAAACGTGGGCAAACACTGAACTTACAGTATTTTTCCACACAGAGATCTTTCTTGGGGTTCTAGTTCTTCGTTATAGCTGGTCAAAACAAATGGTGTCACACATTTTGTGGAGCACTATAAAAGAGAGCAGTGGAATAAGATGTGACAGTTTGTTGTTCTCCCTGCTGGTACCAACTGATCAATTGCCAGAACTTTTTGCCAGAAAAAAACAAGCCAAGGTCATAAAAAGTGACTTTGTTTAGCTGCTCTAAATATAGGCTCACACTATATTTTGAGGCTCTATTTCCAAAGGCTATTGTTTTTAATGTTGCAACAGTACAGTCTGCTTATGTAATGGCGTCCCTTGGCAAAACACATTTTAAAACTATATTTCACGTGCGTGCGTATATTTTGTGCCAGGGACCTCCAGAGGGAATGATGCGAGTTAAAAAAAAATATTAAGGGGCCCCCGTTGGCCTACTGGTCCGGGTGCATACCACTTAGGCATTGCCACATAGGCATGGATGCCTGGCGGCGTCGCTGGTTCGATTTCTGATCCGGACGACCTTTGCCGCATGTCACTCCGCGTCTCTCCCCCCATTTCCTGTCAGTCTACTATCCTATCGAATAAAGGCATAAAAGCCCCAAAACAAATCTTAAAAAACAAGAAAAAAACATTTACACAAATGTTCACGATTAAAAAGCAAGTTATTTTATTCCTTACAATGTTACAATTCTTTTTTATTTAATTTTATCCCACGATTTCGTAACCCATTTTTTCACAGAGTGCCTAAGCTGTAATCCTGGTTTCTGCTCTCCCTCTGCCACGCCTGGGGAGGCGGTATAGAAACCAAGATTACTGCATGTTTTTGTGAGGGTATCTACTGTAGTACTGTACCCTAGGAGACACGGGGAGAACATGCAAACTCCACACAGAAAGGCCCTTTCGCCAACCCCACCTAGAGTGTGGGCACTGATGACGCGAAGGAGAGAACACGCCCCCAGTGCCCACAGCGTCCCCCGGCGGGAATCGATGTTACAATGTTGAAGAACCAATACCAACGGAACTTGCTCTTGCGTATCGTTACGTCTCTTTATGTCATGTTAGCCAACATGGAGAATTCTATTTTCCTTTCACAAATCAGTCATCGTTTACCGCAGTGGTTCTCAACCTTTTCAGTCTGCGACCCCACAAATAATCATATTTGAACTGGGGACCCCCCACCCAAACACTTGGAATTGTAGGAGTTGGCATTACATTTAGTTTGACTTGATCAATTCCATTGTTGCGAGGCGGTGTGAGCATGTAGATCTGCTATTTTCACAATTTCTGCCTCTAATATTTGACAATGTGACCAATGTTTGACCAGAGGTACTAAACAGGTCTTTAAAGTCCTTAAATTGTCACTTTAGAAATGTGCAGATATACCCTGTATACACTTATACTGCTGTGCTGAGTGAGAAAACAATGTTAACATTTAGTTAAACATCTGAGGGCCCCCCCCCCCCCCCCCCAAAAAAAAAAAAAAAAAAAATTGGGGACCCCCCTGGGGGTCCCGACCCAATGGTTGAGAACCACTGGTTTACCGTGCTAGTAGTGACTGAGGGCAGAGCCAGATATAGCTGATGTTTTTTTTGGTGGTCTGGCTGGCTCCACTCTGCCCATATGGCCCAATGGATGGATGGATGTGGGGGAGCGGAATGGGCCATCCAAGCCACGGTCCCGGTTTAACCTTGTCTCACACGATGGAGGACACACACACACACACACACACACACACACACACACACACGCACGCACGTGCGTGATCACGCACACACCGTTCTCCCTGACTCTGGATCAGATGAATTGGAGCAGAGACATGGAGACATGATGTATGGGAGGTCTATGTAGATGTGCATCCACATACATTATGTGAATCTGTGCATGCATGCCTTCCACTGTGTGTGTGTGTGTGTGTGTGTGTGTGTGTGTGTGTGTGTGTGTGTGTGTGTGTGTGTGTGTGTGTGTGTGTGTGTGTGTGTGTGTGTGTGTGTGTGTGTGTGTGTGTGTGTGTGTGTGTGTGTGTGTGTGTGTGTGTGTGCTATATTACTATACTGGTGAGGACCCCTCGCAAGTATAGTAGAATTTTCTATTTTCTTTAGTGTTTAGGCAGGATTAAAAATGGCAAAGTGGCATTCATAAAATTGCTGCCTTGAGATGTTGATGTCCACACAAATATAGTAATACAAACCTGAGTGTGTGTGTGTGTGTGTATGCATGCATGCACACATGCTCATGTGGTCCATTTGTCTAGTGTCTTTCTGCCCTGCTAAGCGCCAGCTGTACTGGCAGCATATTTCAGTCTTCCCGGCTGTGTAAAGTACACGGGGCAGGTGGGCACCGCAGCCCAGGTCAACGGGCAGGTCGGAGCACAGCGCTCTATTTATAGCACTGTGCCCCAAACACTGGGTCGGGACCCAGGTCCCGGACACATTTTGCGCGTGTGTGTTTCAGAGCTTGTATTGGAGGACATAGGGGGGATGCTGAGGAGAGGGAAACTTTTCATACTTTTACTAATCTACAGACGTGGTTAAAAGTATTGGCACCCTTGCATTTGTAAAACAGAAACAAAAGAAAAAATCTTCCAGAAGCTTGGCAAATGAAAACATATTTTGCATCATCTTACAGTATTTAGTTTGCAGAGGAACACAACGTAAAACTAGAATAAATACAGAATCCTTGCTCATTGTACACAGAAACTTGCATAAATACTTAAATACACTGTAGTTGAATTTCAAGCAGGCTATTCACCTGGAACTCACCTGTGGTGAGTCCAAGTTGGCTTTAATCTTTAGTAACCACTAATCCATCCAGTTTAAATGGAGTAAAGCCCTCATTCTGCTGTTTTATGTCACACACTGAGCATGGACAAAATGAAAAAGGAGAGAATTTGTCAGGAGGTCAGATTGTATCCAAACATGGACAATCTGAAGGCTCCAAGTCCATCTCCAGAGACCTTGATGTTCCTTCACTGTGTGTTATCTAGACCATTGTGTGTTGTTTCTTTTTAAACAAATGCAAGGGTGCCAATACTTTTAGCTACGACTGTATATAATGCCACAGTAAAACATTGACATTCTCCCATCTCATCCTTTAGGGTGCCAGTAACTCTAGCTTTAAAATCATAAAAGCATGACTTTTAAAGTTCATTCCGGGCAGAGGGAGCAGTCTGAGAACTTTTCCTAAACTCAGTGTTGTTTGATGTTGTAGTAAGTAGACATGTGGTGTCTACCAAGATAAAGAGGCAGCCGACCAATGATTGATTTCTAGATGAAGGCTGGTATAGCGATGAAGCAGCCTATGGGCATTTGGGGACGGCCAGCATACTTAAGCATACAGATCTTGTGTGTAGCTTGTCTAAAACTAATTAAAATCTTTCACGATGAGCTCGAGACCTCGAGTGTAACCATGAAGGCAAATTTGTTTTTGTGAATTCTCATGCCTGCCCGTGTTTACCACGTTTGGACTGCACACAATGTGCCTGCGTGTGAGTGTATATTTATTTATGTGTGACACACGCACGCACGCACGCACGCACGCACGCACACACACGCACACGCACACGCACACGCGCACACACACACACACACACACACACACACACACACACACACACACACACACACACACACACACACACTCGCACTCACACACCACCTCTCTTTAGGCTGCCTGCTTCCCTGGCCAGTGTCAAGAGCAAACCTGGCACTCTTCAATCTGCCCTTTTTCACAATTCTCTCTCTCTCTCTCTCTCTCTCTCTCTCTCCCTCTCTCTCTCTCTCTCTCATGCTTTATGGCTGTCTCTCTCCCTGAAGGTTGACCCAAAAGCTTTCGGGAAGCCAGGAGGGACTCTGGGAAAGATTATCTCATTTACACTTATTTGCATTTCATCTCGTCTCTCCCTCGCCTTTACTCTCTCTCTCTCTCTCTCTCTGTCTCTCACGCTCTGTTCATGTGGGTCTGTCTGTCTGTCTGTTCTTCTCCAACTCTATCTCCTGCTATTTGTACCTCTGTCTGTCTGTCTGTCTGTCTGTCTGTCTGTCTGTCTGTCTGTCTGTCTGTCTGTCTGTCTGTCTGTCTGTCTGTCTGTCTGTCTGTCTGTCTGTCTGTCTGTCTGTCTGTCTGTGCCTCTCTCTGGGTCTTTATGGCTGAACACTGTGAGAAGGCTGTAGGTCATAAAGTGGTTCCCCAGTGGCTGTGGTTTGCTTTGGCACTGACTTGACTTGACTGAAGCAACACAGAGTAGAGGCCCCTCCCTCCTAGCCAGCCTGCCCGCTTGCCAATCTACAAGCTCAATGTGAGACCACTGCATCCCCTCAGGTCCAATACAGGCACCATGTTTGAAGTCCTTTGGTTGAACACTAACAGTTCTCGAGATACACGAGGGACTCACTCTCACTCACAGAGATTTCACACATTTACACTGTAGAAAGGTATTTGTGGTCGATTGAATTCCCTTGCTTGATGTGAAAATGTATAAAAACTTACAGTAGGTGCTGAACGGTGTAGTGGCTTGTGAAAAATATCCGTGGACCATCATACACACATGATACTATGGCCCAAGGTGGAGGGGCCTTAATTATTTTATATACTTTAGCTATTGAAAAATAGCAGATATACAGTGCGAGCTTGTAGATCTGCTAATCTTTGAATATATGTATTTATATGAATATATGAGCGAACATTTGTAATTTAAATGTTGCTTCTGGGGGGTCCCTGGAACTAAACATTTTGAGATGGGGGTCTGTGGCCAAACACATGTCATTTTGGGGGTCCTTCACATGAAAAAGTTTGAGCACCACTGACATAGAAACATGATTTGAAATATTCAAAGGCTTCAAAAACTTAAAAAAAGAAATTCAATAGTTAAAGCATTCATGGGGGGCCCACAGTGAATCCTTGTACCCAGGGCCCAGAA
This sequence comes from Nannobrachium achirus, assembly GCF_963921795.1. NCBI lineage: Eukaryota > Metazoa > Chordata > Actinopteri > Myctophiformes > Myctophidae > Nannobrachium > Nannobrachium achirus. The sequence goes on along the minus strand of NC_137815.1, from coordinate 15,717,350 downwards.
TGTGGTGGACACCCCTGCGCAGGGGACTTCAAAAAGGAGTTTTTTTGGTGTGTCATTGTGTGTGTGTGTGTGTGTGTGTGTGTGTGTGTGTGTGTGTGTGTGTGTGTGTGTGTGTGTGTGTGTGTGTGTGTGTGTGTGTGTGTGTGTGTGTGTGTGTGTGTGTGTGTGTGTGTGTGTGTGTGTGTGTGTGTGCGTGCAGGCTAAGACCATTAAGCTGTCAGGGTGTCAGATATTCGCTCCATCTGTCACGTCTTGGAGAGCGCAGCCTGTCCTGCTCGCACCCATAGCCTGTCAGGCTGTCACACTTGTTACATAATCGCTTAATTCCTTTGCATAATTGTCATAATCGTTTCCATTTGCAAAAATAGTGGAAATAGCAGGTCTACAAGCTCAACACGGGCTTGTAGATCTGCTATTTCCACTATTCATGTTTTGTTTTGGTCATATCTTCCCTTTTATTTTGGCTAAAAGCCAAACAACAATGTAATTTTTATTCATAATATTCCACAAAAACACAATTAAATCGTTAATCGCAATTATTTGCGTAGCAATTAATTGTCACGTAAAATCTAAAGTCATAACCGCGACAGCTACTCATACCACGGTCAAATTTCATTTTCATTTCAAAGACCCCCAATTTGATATGAATTAAGAACACGGACCCCCATTTTATATGATTCTTTTTAACCCCCCCAGGACCCCTATGATATCAATGTAACTTTGAAAGTGTACAAATCGGCCCGAATGGAAGTTATGGAACTGTAAAGGCTCCATTTAGTTCCATTCCTACACTATCGGGAGTTATAGACCACCGGGCAGGCCTCATTTGGTTACTAACTATCACTCTCCACCTCCTGGAACCCCCCTCAAGGACCCCCCGGGGGTCCCCGCGGCCGGGACTTCATGTTGAGAGCCGGTGGTCTAATAATCAACCCATAGCGGACCCTGCCGATAATGAGCCGGGCCACAATTCACTTTCCTTTCCTTGTCTTAATTGTCTCCTTGTCTCATGGGTGTAAATTGCATTTTCACGGCCCCTTCAAACCTAGTGGTGTCGTTAGTTTTACTGTGCTGTGATTGGTGTGTTGTTGTGGGTGGCGTATCGTCTCTTGTCGCGTGGAAACTGGAAACCTCCCATGTCCAAAACTGTTACTTTTCAGGATTCTAATTCGGAAGCATCAAAAGTAGCAGATCTATAAGCTAGAAACGCAGCGTTTCGCTGCGTTTCTAGCATGCAGATCTGCTACTTTTGATGTTTCTGTGTGACACAAAAAGTAAAAATATGGAGTTAAGAGGTTTCTGCCCGACAGCGACGATATGCTAATGAGGAGCTATAGTGTCTATGACTGACAGAATGGACTCTCTCTCTCTCTCTCTCTTTCTCTCTCTCTCTCTCTCTCTCTCTCTCTCTCTCTCATGCAGTGTGATTGATACACTGCATTCCCACATGTGTCACATGCTGCTCTGCATCATCTGCATAATCGCACCCCGGCTATTCCTAACGGCAGTGGTTCTCATAATGGGGGTCCCCTGGGGTCCTTGAGCGGGGTTCCAGGTGGGGTCCCCAGCTAAATGTGTTAATATAGGATCACAGTTGCTTTAAAAAACACTTTAACTAAAACTAGAAGATTTCCTGAAGATTTTGAATAGGCCAAATACATATCAGTTGGCATGAAAAGGTACAGTAAAATCTGGAGTGTTGAAACCCTGAAATATTTGACCCCTCTTGTTGTCTCCCCTTTTTAGGGATGGGACCATATGAAAATGTCATATCACGATTATTGTGACCAAAGAAATAGCGATTTACGATAAATGAAATCTCCATTACTCCATTACTCCCCCTACACCGCCTCTCTCTCTCTCTCTCTCTCTCTCTCTCTCTCTCTCTCTCTCTCTCTCTCTCTCATTTCCTTTCTCATTGCAATTCCTCGCTCAGCTCCAACTCTCCAACTCAAGGGATTCCCTCGGGGCAGTTTGTTATTATAATTCATTTTAAAGAACATTGTAATGCATTCTAATTCTAATGGTAGATTGTAAGTATAGGGACAGTAGGACGTCTTTGTGTTTCTTTGGGTCTGCAGAGTACATGTCTCTGACTGAACGCTCCATACACTACTTTCAAAGTCATAATGCACGAGGGAACAGAGACGCAAAGTTTGTTATAATAACGATGCACTTTACTTTAGCTGTGTGTCCTATACAGTGCACTGCTCCTTGGAAAGTCACAGTGATACATGAGGGACAAAGATGCTAAGTTTGTCGTAATAATGATGTTGAACTAAACTGTAGCTGTAGTTCCTATACGCTACTACTGTACAGTATGGAACGTCCGAATACACCAGGGACAAAAATGCCACATTCATTAGAACCATGGCTGATTTCCATGTTATTTATGCAAATGTAATGGACCATAACGTTTAGAGATGCGCCGATTGCGATTTTTGGGGACGATACCGATCACCGATCAACTGGAATCAGTATCTGCCGATACCGATATTCCCGATCACAGCGGCAAATCCATAAATTCTTCTATTTATTGTGTTACTGTAGCAGCATTTATATATTTAATGATTCTTCTTACAAAACATTGACATTGCATATTGCAGGCTGGGGACATTTAGTATCCAATTCAACTTGTAGGAGTTGAAGCTGAGGTTACATTCAGTCCCACAGATAAATATTGTGAAAACAGCTGATCTAGCTTGTAGATCGGCAAAGCCGATACCGATCAAAGCCGATAGAGGCATTATCGGCCGATCGCAATCACTCACCGATCAATCGGCACATCTCTAATAACGTTTTCTCATCTTCTCAATGTAATATGAAACTGAAATTTGGCCCATCTGGGGGCTTCCATGGCATGGGAAGGTTTGGGCACCTCTGGCCGGGGACTTTAGTTGATGAATAGTTGTGTGGAGTTGATCGCCCTGAAGTGAAGATTAAATATTATAGCTGTCGGCAAAGAAACCTCTTATCTCCATGTTTCAGCTGTTTGTGTTTTTTTCCTAAACGCCCTACTTGATCACACAACAGTGTCAAAAGTAGCAGATCTACAAGCTTGAAGCACAGCGTTAAACGGCGCGTTTTGAGCTTGTAAGTTGTAGGGATGGGATGATATAAAAATGTCATATCCCCATTATTGTGACCAAAATAATCGCCAATTACGATATTATTGCGATAATCAAAATATCCTGGGGCAGAACATTTGCCAAAAAATAGCAGATCTACAAGCATGGGTTTAAGTATGGGTTTAAGTGGTACTGGATGCAGCTCTGCAAATAAAAGGTGAATTGATCCCAGTGCATGACGGAGGTCGATTTCACAATAAGTTAAATCTCCACGATACGATTATCGTGAGTATTTTTTTATCACGATAAACGATAATATCGCTTATCGTCCCATCCCTACTAAGTTGTCGATCAGATACTTTTGCTGTTTTTTTTTTGTTTTTTTTTATCCTGAAGAGTAACTGTTCTGGACTTAAAAGGTTTCCACCCGACAGATTGGATATGCATCTCTAACTAATACAGTCTTATTAAGTCCTGGCGTCAGGAACAATGTGCTCGTTCACAGTCTGATGAGGACAGCTGGAGTGGGGCTCACTCAGCCTTGGGATTTCCACAGTGCACAGTCCCCATCGGGGGCCTTTTGGAAGTTTAATTATTTATGAACGGTACCATCACTTCTGGGGGCACGCCGGTTCAGCCAAACTGTTCAAAGAGTACTGCACACACATTAGCGAACAACTTTTATTTAGAGAGAGTGAAGGTTGAGCAAGCAGCCTTGAATGTTGAATGTAACTTCTGCTGCATGAGGTTGATTAATAACGGAACAGTTTGACGTGGTTGTTGTGGGTCGGCTTATTTGAAATGTTGTTGGTTGAAATTGTGGGCATTGTCACCAAGACGTAGGACCAGTCCTCGGTAGGTACATATTACTGTAGGCTTAACCTCGTGGAGTTCTATTTTATTAGGCAGTTTAAGCAGCCCGTTTTTACAACCGCGACATGAGGCGGGACTACGGCTGCTATGAATCTAGCAGTCAAAATCGTTAAGCAAACAGCCGTCGGCGACGGGTTCCCACCCCGTTTACTGAACCCCTTGGTTCCCATGGCGACGTGACCACGCAGCAGGCGTTGTAGACGCTACGTGGAAAGGGAGCTTCTGGCGTTGTAGAGATGGCTACCATGGCAGCAGGTTTATCTATCGAGCGCTGATCCATTTCCGGTTACCGTTGACATCTGCCGTAGTTGTCATTTGCTTAAAGTCGCTATTGTCTCTGCTAGGTGGAAAGCTCATATTTCCAAAACTGTTACTTTTCAGGATTAGAGTAAAATAAATCAGATCGACAGATGACAGGCTTGTAACACGTCACCTTGCCCCGTGGTTCGAGCTTGCAGATCTGCTACTTTTGATGCTTTTGTATCCAAGTAGGAAAATATAAAGATAAGAGGTTTCTGCCCGACAACAACATTATACTTTGTCTTATGATGGTGGGGGGTGGGGGGGATTGCCACTCTACAACCTCATGGCGTTGTGAGCTTGTAGATCTTCCATTTGAGCTATTCTTTTTTTAGCCATCAATTTAGGGCGTCCTTGACATGGAAAAAGTTTGAGAACGGCTGCTATAGGCGACATGCTAATTCAGTACAAACGCTGTGCTCTTGTGTCGTCTTTAATCATAAACACATGTCTTTACATTCCTCCAGCCATAGGACCAGTGTATGGAGTCAGCCAGTTACTGTACGTACTGTAGATGACAGCTACTCGCTCAGTGTGTTGGTTAGCATGCATGCTAGGGATGGGACCATATGAAAATGTCATTATCATGATTATTGCGACAAAAGAAATTGCGATTTAGGATATTATCGCGATAATCAAAAACCAAAACATAGCAGATCTACAAGCTTGTGACGCGTTGTGAGCTTGTAGATCAGCTATTTTTTGGCAAAGACATTTTATAGAGAGTGAAAAAAGACCTTATCAAGTACGTATATTATAAGTACCTTTTACCAATTATAGAGGGTTTAAATGGTACCGGATATGCAGCTCGGCAAATAAAAGGTGAATTGATCCCAGTGCATGACGGAGGTCGATTTCGCGATAAGTTAAATCCACGAGTGTTTTTCATCGCGATAAACGATAATATCAAGAATATTATCATGGAAGAAGTTCCATGTTGTGCTCTTTAAGAGTTGCTGAGTAATACTGGTGGATGCATTGGATGCCCTTGGCCCCTCTATCTCTGCAGGGGAGGAGAGCTGCTGATGGTAAAAGGCCGTCACACATACTGTGTGTACTGTAGTTAGTTAGTGTGGTGTTAGTCAGACTGCCTGCAGGTACGGTACGGTAGGGATGGGACGATAAGCGGTATTATTGTTTAGCGTGATATTAAAAAACACTCATGATAATCCTATTGTGGAGATTTAATTTATAGTGATATCGTCCTCCGTCATGCACTGGGATCAATTCACCTTTTATTTGCCGAGCTGCATATCCGATACCATTTAACCCTCTATTGGTAAAACATACTTATAATATACGTACTTGATACAGTCTTGTTTTCTCTCTATCAAATGTCTTTGCCAAATTATATTGCCCACCCCTAGTCCCATCCCTAGGGTGCGGTGCTGTAGTGGTTTGGTTTGTTTGACACCAGATGAAGAACTCCTCAATTCCACTGTTCAGTTAATTTAGGACATGGCAGAAGGAAACACTGTTGCAGGCAGATGGTGACTTGGTGCGTGTGTATGTGAATTAGAATTTGAGACCACTATACTGAGGTTAGAGTTGGAGTTATCCCTTGCTTGTTTGCCATTTTTATTTTTTTAAATCATGACATTGCTATTCTAAAATGTTGATGTTCTCACAAGTATAGTAATACGTGTGTGTGTGTGTGTGTGTGTGTGTGTGTGTGTGTGTGTGTGTGTGTGTGTGTGTGTGTGTGTGTGTGTGTGTGTGTGTGTGTGTGTGTGTGTGTGTGTGTGTGTGTGTGTGTGTGTGTGTGTGTGTGTGTGTGTGCGCGCGTGCGTGTGTGCGTGCACACGCGCGTGTGCGTGCGTGTCTGGCCTGACGCTACCTGTTGCTTACCCACTTGGCTCAGTGGCTCTTCTCCTTTCGTCTTCTGTTTTCGTAACGTTTCAGTTTTTCAAAGTTACGACGCATCGCCCCTTTGTGGCGTTGCTTTCTGACGGAAACATTTTGCCAAGGAATAGGTTGAGGGAACTGTGTTTGGTTTGTCCCACAGAGCAGCCCGGGACGCCTCTTCTGTTCACCACAGCAGCCCCGTAACCCAAATATTACTACAGGAAATAATATGAGAGACCTCCATGAGGAGCAGAAGCATGGCACTGAGTGTGCATTTTGCTTCGCATGATTTTCTCTCTAGTAGACCAGCGTGACCTAGAGAGAGGGGGGGGGGGGGGGGCTTTGATCTGGTATGTGGACCTCCAGGGGAACAGAAGTCTTTATTAGTCTTTGATGTGGAGAGGAGAGGGAGGGGAGGGCAGGGCGAGACACGCAGGATGAAATTAAGGAGAGAGAGAGAGATGCTTTGCTATTCAAAAATTGTAGATATACAAGCGCAAAGCATGGCAACAAGTGCCGCGCTATGAGCTTGTATAACTATATATATTTTTGAGAAAACGTACATCATCGGCAAAAAATCCAGGTGCATATCTTTGAATGTATATTATTCTTTTAAAGTTTTTAAATACTTAATAAATTGACCTTTCGCTCTGTACTTAGTCTGCTCTTTTTCCCCTACCCAAACCTCTTTGCCGAAAATAGCCGATCTACAAGCTCTGTGAGCTTGTAGATCGAGTACTTTTGGCTAAGGTTCTCACTCAGAATATGGACACTAAGGTTAAAGTAGTTAATATAAAAAAAGAGAAAAAAAAGTTTCTATCACTCAAGGATTTGGAGGACCCCCTGTAGTAACTCTGAGGACCTCCTGTTGAAGACTCTTGGGCTAGACACACACTCTCTCTCTCTCTCTCTCTCTCTCTCTCTCTCTCTCTCTCTCTCTCTCTCTCTCTCTCTCCCTGCCTCCTTGATTTCATCCTGTGTGTCTAGCTATGCCCTCTGAATCGGCCCCTCCTCTCCTCATTAAGAGAGAGAGAGAGAGAGAGCGAGAGAGAGAGAGATATGCTACATATGCAGTTGGACCTGCCTGGTAGGAATGTGGGTGGTCTGATGTCATCATTATTCTCTCATGCAGCGAGTTTCTGCTTTCACACTGCGCTGGGTGTGTGTGCGTATCCGTGCACAAGACCTGTGTGTGTGAGTGACTGCGTCCAAACCCTTAAAAAGTACATAATCTTTGATCCGCTATCAGATCTGCTGTCATAAGGCCGGCTTTCCAAACATTTTAGGAGGACCCCACACTGTTCCCCCACTCCTTAGGACTGTGGGAAAAGATAGACTGTACTAACAGCGGACATCAGCCAGCACACCAGCTACATTCTGCTATAAAAGTATGATGTTTCCAGGAACGGCTGGTTCTTTAACCGTCCAGAAATACTGGAAAAAGACAGAAAGATCAAAAGGACAGATTGGCAGGCTTTTAGCTGAGCACTGACCACCTTGAAGTGTCCGTGTGTTGATGGAAACACTCTCGTCAGACGACACTCAACCAGGGGCGTCACAAGGGGGAGTGGGACTGAGTTACTAGGGCCCAAGGTGGAGGGTCCCTTAATTATTTTATACTTTAGCTATTGAAAAATAGCAGATATATAAAAGCTCACAGCGTGGCACTGAGTGCCGCACTGCAAGGTTGTAGATCTGCTATTTTTGTCGTGAAAACGTGTGCAAATCTTTGAATATATGTATTTTTTTAAGCGAACATTTGTAACTCAAGTTTTGCTTCTGGGGGGTCCCTGGAACTAAATATTTTGAGATGGGGGTCCGTGGGCAAATACATATCATTTTGGGCGTCCTTCACATGAAAAGGTTTGAGCACCACTGACATAGAAACATAGTTTAACAAAAAAAAAAAAAAAAACTTAGAAGGATTTGAAATATTCAAAGACTTGCACGAATGTTCACGATTTTTCAAAAATAGCAGATCGCTGTGAGCTTGTATATCTGCTATTTTTCAATAGTTAAAGCACAAAATGTTAGCGAATCCTTGTACCCAGGGCCCAGAATTTGTTGTGACACCCCTGCACTCAACCCAACGCACGCCTCTGATTTGGTGTCCTTTTGTAGGTGACGATTAGTATCACGCCTCTTAGCCCTTCCCATTGTGACTGACTTAGGTCAGGTGTGTGTGTGTGTGTGTGTGTGTGTGTGTGTGTGTGTGCACGCGCATCTGTGCACCCGCATGTGTGAGCACATGCTTGAAAGCATTCCCAGAGAGAGTAAGCATCCCATAGCCGGTTCAGAACTTCAGTCAAGCGAGATTTTGCTGAGAGGACAAGGGTAGGAGAACTTGATATTGACTTAGATTTCCCACAAAGAAAATCATTTGGGTAACGAGCGAGCCTGTCAAGAGGTAAGTTCAGCCTCTCTCTGGTGTTGGTCATCATGAAGAACTCAAGATTCAAGATCATTTTTACATTTAATATAGGATTACACAAGGGTAGAATTATTTGGCCTCATCATTGTGGCAGCAGTAACAACAATTTATACAATGTACATTAGTTATAGCACATTTTGAAGTGTGTAGGTGCTGTGAGTGCATGGGTAAGGGCTACTGACCCATGCTATTACTAAATGCATACTGTACATTATGTAGGCCTATGTATCTGCACATTATAGGCCTATGCAAGCAATGTACAGTATGTCTGTGTATCTGCATACTCATTTTGTGCATAATGTTGTTGTGTTCAATCTTAATATGGTATCGTGGCTGAATGAGATATGGGATGCTTTCGATGTTTGAGTATTTCCTCTGAACAGCTTGTTGTTGTCTTGTAATAGCAGGCTCTGGTAGTTTAGATGAACCGCTGCTTGTTTTCTTAATAGCTCTGGTAGTTTCGGGCAGAGCAGGTTCTTCACTGAACAGACTGATGATGTGTTGCTGTTAAGTGCAGTCTTCCAAAAGAGGATTGTTATTTACTCATGGCAAGGTAGAATATGTGTGGGGGCCGGACCAAATGCTTAATTTTTTGCAAGAATCCTATACTTAGCACTTGTTCTAGTCCCTCTGGTTATTGTAGCATTATGATGATGTTGATAATATCATCTGTCGGGTGCAAACCTCATACAAACAACTGTTACTTTTCAGGATTCAAATAAAAAAAACGCAAAAGTAGTAGGGCTGTCTTCGACACAGGATTTATGAAGTCGATTCGAGTCGCGGGGGTTAATCCGACGCGTCGACGAATCGTTTTATAGTCTACTTTGTGTAAAAAAAAAAGAAAAAAAAAGTGTTGCTTTAAACCACGTCAACATAATAGAATAATACATTAAGAGATGAATTGAATACACAGTGTTTTCGGTGATATCGGTGCGCGAGCACAAATGTTATCTGCATAGCAGTGTACAACCAGAGTTATAACACACCGTTAAAACAAATAAAACATCTCCGCTGTTTCAACTCTGCCCCGTCTCTCTGCACTGTCTGCAGCGTGCAGTAGAGATGAGACATTCGCGAACGATTCCGCTCTCTTGAACGGCTCTTTTAAATGAACGATGGGATCCAGTCCGCAGTCGCGGGACACAGAGCACTGACAGAGTAATGAGTCAGTGTCGAGAACGGATTCATTTCAGAAACTGATCATAAAAAGGTGGAGGCACAGCTCCCAGCTAGAGCCCTCAGTGTGGACATGTCATGGACGCAAACACAGCGAAACACAATCATTCATCATGGATTACAACACTGGAACAATTCAGAAGCACTTTAATTAGAAAATGTAACTTGTAGCCTACACTTGTGTATGTTAATTTGACTTTAGAAGATTGTTTACTACTTCGTGGACGCGCGTTTGTGCTGTGGCAGGTTATTTAATATGGGATTTTGACAGCGTGCTTCCTCCTCTTAACGGAACACTGTCCCGGCTCTGAATGTTTTAACGAAGCGGCGGTTCTGAACCGTTCTGGCCGTTCCGTCTCACTTTCAACCCGACGCTGGTGCGAGACAATAAATAACTGTTCGCCAATTGCTACTTCTCATTGGAAGTACATGACACCACACCAGTCCAGCAGTGCACCGCAGTACTGGCAGTAGTAGGCTTTAACTGGTGATATAAAAAAATATATATTTTCGCTTCGACTCAAACAATTGGCGTCGATTCCCGGGGCTTAAAACGACGCGTCGATTCGTCGATTTTTAGAAGACACCCCCTAAAAAGTAGCAGATCTAATAGCTCAAAATGAGCTTGTGGATATACTATACAACTTTTGATACATTTGTGTGATGCTGTAGCCTGATCACATAGGTGGGCTTTCATTTACGAAAAGAAACACAGAAAGCTAGAATATGGACATAAGGGGTTTCTGCCCAACAGCAACGATATATATCCTCTATGTCATCCTGTGCTGAGACTGCTTTTATTCCTGTGTGCTGTTTTACTGCTAGGACTGTGGTGGTTTGAAACGTTCACAATAGGAACAGTGAGCTAAGTCTTTCCTCTTCTCCACCCTCGGTCCATACCTCATTTCCCTTCTTCCATTTCCTCCTACTCTCCCCCCCCCCACACACACACACACACACACCTCCAACCATTTGTTCTTTGTTCATCTCTGCCGTGCGTCCTCTTGGGTTGGGAGTGTTTTTCTCTTGTCTGCCTCACTTTCTATCTCTTTAATCTGCAGTGAGAGACTCTGTGTCTGTGTTTGTCCTAAATGCACTCCAACCTCTCCATCTGCTGTTATCCCACTCCATGGAGAACCCCAAGCCCCCCTCTTTCCCCACTGCAACTCATTAGGACGCGTGGTGTAGTGTTGCTATTCCTGAGCCAAAACCATGCGAAAACCACCAAAAGCAGACCCTCATCGATCGAGCGCTCATATTTGTTTCATATATTCGAACTTATTCCCTCCGCTACGGCTTGCCAGCTTTGCCGGATCCATTTTTGTGTCATCGCGTGAGACGATGGCGATTGATTTAAGAATCATGCATTTATTGTAAAACCATGAAAATGCCATAATGTATACATATATCCATGGGTCCCTGGAACAAAGCATTTTCAGAAGGGGCTGCAAATACATTTCAATCTGGGGGTCCTTAACTAGGGATAAATTATCGTGATAAAAAAACATAATAATCATATCATGGAGATTTTAATTTATTGTGAATTCGTCATGCACTGGGATTAATTCACCCTTTATTTGCTGAGGTGCATATCCAGTACCACTTAAACCCTCTATTAGTAAAACATACTTATAATATACATACTTTTTTTCCACACACTACCAAATCTCTTTGCCAAAAAATAGCAGATCTACAAGCTCACAACGTGGCAAAGGTTCTAACCCAAGATAATGGATGTTGGGGATATTTTGATTATCGCGATAATATCGTAAATCGCGATTTCTTTGCTCACAATAATCGTGATATGACATTTTCATATCGTCCCATCCCTATCCTTGACATGGAAAAAAGTTTTGAGAAGCACTAGAATTTAGACATCCAAATCCATGATGCAGCAGTGATGCGATGCAGATCTCCCATGTTGGGTAAACGTTGATGCAAACTGTCAACTGGCAAAGTAGTGCTGCTATCTTCATTTTGTGTTAGCATGTGGGTGGGGAGGGGGGGTCCAGATGCTGTGTCCCAGAGGATGGTGGAGTAGCAGGGAGAGGCCATATGGTGCTCCTCTGTGTTGAGTCAGTGAAAACACTGGAAGAGATGGGGATGGAAACATTATGTGAGGTCTAGAGCACTGTTGCCACATTATGCGAGAGAAATAAGCAGCCAGGTCTATGATGCCCAAAAGAAGCAACGAGCCCAAAAGAAGCAACCACATAGCTACCACTCTCAGTTTCTCTGGTCTGAAGCTGAGTACATGAATCGGCAGTTTAGCAGCCAAGAATTGCAGCTGCTCCAATGAGCGCAGGGGTGGGGGTGGGTCTAACGAATATCCAATCCGCGCAGCAGTTGAAACGATTCAAACGAAGTTCACACACCAGGCAGGCTGAGGCTGGCAGGCACACACACACACACACACACGCACGGGCGCTGATTTCACCAAGCTGTTAATGTTGATTACATGTTTCTGGTCGCAGTTCTGTGTGGAAGCAGAAAACACAAACAGAGACACACACACAATCACACACACACGCCGCGAGCGTGCGTCGCGTTCACCGCACGTTGCGATCACTTGCGAGCGGCAGCGCACGTGCACGCTCGCAAAAAAGTCCCTCCCCCGTAAATCGCTCAGAATAGGGCACAGTTGTCAGTTTCAGACTAAAGCGTGAGCTGAGTCTGAAATCAGGCTAGGGGCGAGACACTCCCAAAATACACTTTGAAAACGAGCCCAAAGAACCGCAACCTCTACTATAACGTTTACAAGTAACTTCACAGACAAACAAGAACAAAGTCGCTTAAAATAAGCAGACATGGCAACACTGGTGAGAGAGGGAGGGGTGGAGGGGGAAATAGAGAGAGAGAGAGAGTGCAGATGGACATGTGATGATTTTTCTGTCAGTTTACATTTGAAGAGTTTAGCTTGTCATCAGCTTGTTTCAACCGCAATAAATGGCTCTAAGCAAGCAAGGGTTTTTTCCTCACTATTATTACTATTATTACTATTATATTCTATTATATTATCATAGAAAGAGGACCTCTTTACTTCTCCTGTACTAACTATACTTACTGTGTCCATGGCCGTGCGCGGCTGGTTCTTTATCCCACTCACAGCATGGGGTCAATATTATGTCACCACTACCCAGGAGTGTCGCACCAAATTCTGGGCCCTGGGTACGAGGATTCACTGCGGGCCCCCCATGAATGTTCTTCATAGGGGGAGGGGGTTTAACCCATTTCGACTGGGAACGCATTATTATGCATTATTTTGTGCTTTAACTATTGAAAAATAGCAGATATACAAGCTCACACCGCGGCACCGAGTGAGCTTTTAGATCTGCTATTTTTGAAAATTTGTGAAAATTCTTTGAAAAGTCTTTGAACTATTGAAAAGACGTGAAAATGTGTGCAATTCTTTGAATATAATTATGTATTTTTTAAGCGAACATTTGTAAGTCAAATTTTGCTTCTGGAGGGGTCACTGGAACTAAATGTTTTGAGATGGGGGTCCGTGGCCAAATACACATACATTTTGGGGGTCCTTCACATGAAAAAGGTTTGAGCACCACTGACATAGAAACATAGGTTTTTCAAAAAACCTTAGAAGGATTTGAAATATTCACATGCTGCATCATATGCAAAATGTATCATCATTCATGCTGAAATACTAAAATATCTCAAAACACAGATTGAACACAAAAAATAACTCAGGATTGTGTTGATCATGTCCCAAACAACAATAAAATAAGATCTGGTTGTCCCAGAGGTGAACTTGCCCTTTAAGACGCATCCACCTTGGGCCCTAGTAACTCAGTCCCACTTACCCCCCCCCCCCCCCCCCCCTTGTGACACCCTTGCCACTACCGTACTACTCCACTCTATAGGGACACAGCACGGGGTCAATATTATGTCACCACTACCACTACACCGCGACTTAATCCCCTCTCCCGCCGTAACGTGATATCCGTAATTGATCCCATACCGTGCAGCCCCCCCCCTCCCCCCACGTTATCCTACAATTCATGGAGACATCAGTGTCTGAGAGGTTGCTGTAGTGATGATGTAATGCATATCTGTGCTGGCCTGGCCTGTGGTCGCTATGATGATGGTGTCACACTATACGTGTCTCTGTGGGGGGGGATTAGAGATAATGTACAGTGGAAAATGATGTTCCCCAACGGAGAGCTTTATGCCTGTGTGTGTGTGTGTGTGTGTGTGTGTGTGTGTGTGTGTGTGTGTGTGTGTGTGTGTGTGTGTGTGTGTGTGTGTGTGTGTGTGTGTGTGTGTGTGTGTGTGTGTGTGTGTGTGTGTGTTAATGCAAGTATAATAATGCTAGAGTGCACAGAAAGGATGTATGCGAGTGCATGCGTACTACTGTTAAAGGACAACTTTGTTTTTTTTACAACAAGGGTTCATATTTTAGTATTGTAATGAGAGAAAAGAAAAGATGAGTGTTAAAATGTTTTCATTTACTGCTTCGTTTTAGCCATTATAACGTTTTTGATTTGTCTCGTAGTCAGGGTAACCAAAGTTGCAATGACCTGTACTGTAAGTCCAGACAGTAGTTCACATAATATAACTTTTTATGGTCATGAGCCTCATACATGAATCATATATTTATATATCATAAATTCATATTTATCAGCTGCTATTTTTTGAAAAAATATCTTTGAATAACAATGTTAACTCAAATCTTTGCTTCTGGGGGTCCCTGGAACAACATATTTTTGCGATGGGTGGTCTGCGGACAAATACATATACTTGTGGGGGTCCTTGACATGAAAACGTTTGAGCACCACTGGTGTACTGCAACATAGGTTTTTCAGAAAACTGTTAGGATTTAGAAGACGCTATGTATTAAAACGGTATAAAACACTGATGAACGAAGGAGAGGTGACATCTACGCCTCTCCCCAAGAGACCCCCACGCAGAGGCCACAAGACCCGCCCCTTTCACCACGCCCCCCCCCCCCTTCCCAAAGCAAGCCCCTCCCCTGCCACCCAGAGTTACTGTTGCTACGATACGGTCGCAACGCAGGCGTGGCCTTGGTGTAGCGGCCAGGAGGATGGATGTCTTAACGATGGCAGAGGTGTCACGGCGTATAATTGATCACCTGGGGAAGCCAGCGGTTCTCCGGACTGCCCCCCCCCCCCCCACCACCGCACGCTGTCAACACTCGCTCCCTGGGAACTCTATTGGAAAAGTTGTCACAGCGCAAACAAACACACAAATCAATAGCTATCCTTTCCCTTTCTAACCCCAAGTTACCCCTCTCTGTCTGTCTCTCTCTCTCTCTCTCTCTGCTGTCTCTCTGCTGTTTCTTTCTCTCTCTCTCTGTCTCTCTCTCTCTCTGCCTCTCTTTGCTGTCTCTGTGCTGTTTCTAGGGTTGTCACAGTTATTACATAAAATTGTCTAATCGCAACTATTTGACATAATCGTAATTATTTTGTGATAATCGTCATTATCGTTTACATGATGTTGAAAAATGTTCAAACTTTTATAAAATAGGTTTAAGGTTTGGGCTTAGGGCTTCTAGATCGGCTATTTGCACTATCAATGTTATTTTTAAAGTGTAAAGTTGTCAAATATGTCAGTCATTTCTTTGTATATTTAGGTTATGTGTCATATCTGCCATGTGCAACTTCAAAGCCTACAAGCCAAATAGAAACATAATTGTAAACAACAAATGCACAATTAAATCGTTAATCGCAATTATTTGAGTGGCAATTAATCGTCATGTAAAATGTTATATCGTGACAGCCCTACTGCTGTCTCTCTCTCTCTCCGTCTTGCTCTCTCACTGGCCTGGTTGGTCGTTGTTTATGAGGGAGTTAAATTGGACCCCCCACCCCCTCCCTTCACACACAAATGTAATTAAGAGGCTGTGAGAGCAGAAATGTCATGCGTATTGATTCAGTGGAGTGGAGAGAGAGAGAGGAGGGCAAAAACAAAAGTGCCCTGCATGGCTGCTCGTCGTCGGTGGCTCCTGTTTTAACCACTAATTAAAAGGTCTCATTAGGAGAGAGGAGCTTGCGGGGGCTGCTGCTCTCTGGATTGGGCCTGGGGGCTGCTGCTCTCTGCTGTGCTGGACAGAGGGGCAGTGGTCCGGTCACACCCCCTAGTCAGGTGATCTGATGCAGAGGAGGCCTGTGTGTGTATGCGTTGTGTGCGTGCGTAGTAGTGATGGGCAATCCCGTTAATTTCAGTGAACGAATTATTTCGTTCACGGTAATGACCCGTTCAAAAGTGTTTAGGTCTGTCCCATTCGTCAGTTTTTAGGTCTGTCCCATTCATTGGTCAGTGTTTAGGTCGGTCCCATTCGTCAGTTTTTAGGTCTGTCCCATTCATTGGTCAGTGTTTAGGTCTGTCCCATTCGTCAGTGTTTAAGTCTGTCCCATTCATTGGTCAGTGTTTAGCTCTGTCCCATTGGTCAGTGTTTAGGTCTGTCCCATTGGTCAGTGTTTAGGTCTGTCCCATTGGCCAGTGTTTAGGTCTGTCCCATTGGTCAGTGTTTAGGGTCTGTCCATTGGTCAGTGTTTAGGTCTGTCCCATTGGTCAGTGTTTAGGTCTGTCCCATTGGTCAGTGTTTAGGTCTGTCCCATTGGTCAGTGTTTAGGTCTGTCCCATTGGTCAGTGTTTAGGTCTGTCCCATTGGTCAGTGTTTAGGTCTGTCCCATTGGTCAGTGTTTAGGTCTGTCCCATTGGTCAGTGTTTAGGTCTGTCCCATTGGTCAGTGTTTAGGTCTGTCCCATTGGTCAGTGTTTAGGTCTGTCCCATTGGTCAGTGTTTAGGTCTGTCCCATTGGTCAGTGTTTAGGTCTGTCCCATTGGTCAGTGAGTGTCTCTACAGGGTGAGAGTACAGCAGTGCTGAACCATGAACCTGTATTCAACCCTTGACCTCGTGACCCCACAACAACAACATAACGCCTCTTCTGGGTTATTCTCTTAACATGGGAGTGGATGGGGGTTATTCTGTTAACATGGGAGTGGATGGGGGTTATTCTCTTAACATGGGAGTGGATGGGGGTCAATGCATCTGCCTCTGACTGTCTGGATGCACCCATAATGTGCTTTTTTTGGGGGGGGGGGGGGGGGGGGGGGAGGGGAGATAGGGGTCAGTCGCAGGTTAGGGATGTGTGTGTGTGTGTGTGTGTGTGTGTGTGTGCGTGCGTGCGTGCAGTCAATAATCCCCCTCCCCAAAAGCCTTAAAATGGCCACTCAATAAATCTAGAGAACGTATGGATATTGATCTCATGTTTTTTCTGGGAACTCCAGTCCTCTGCTCTGTGTCACGGCTCCACTTCTGAAATAAATAAATCACGGTGCTTGTTATTTCTCCATCTCCATCTCTGGGACCAGGAGGCTCTCAGAGGAACCCCACATGTTGTGTGGGCAGTGGTGGAAAAAGTACTAAACTTTTTACTTATGTAAAAGTATCAATACTGCAATATAGAAATACGCTGTTAGAAGTAAAAGTCAGGAATTCAAAATGTACTTGAGTAAAAGTACGAAGGTATTGGCATCAAAATGTACAACATGTTTGAAAATAGCAGATCTACAAGCTTACAGCGCGACACGTTGTGAGCTTGTAGATTGTCTATTTTCAAATAGCCAAGGAATAAAATGGGGCTAAAGTGGTTTATATATATTTTATAATATTATAATTTATATCCACAAAGTAACTAGTAACTAAGGTTTTCAAATAAATGTAGACCTAGTGGAGTATTGGAAATTGGTAAAAAAGTACAGTACTCCAGTAAATGTACTTAGTTACTTTACACCACTGCCCAGATGTTGTGTGGTATAGATACTTTGCTCTGGTCACACAACGACTCCCCCTCCTCAGCTGATCTGTCCTGCACTGACCTCCTGGCTGTATATTTAGATCTTGTTTACCCATGGGGGTTGGGGGAGTTATTATTACAACATCATTTAGGGGTAGTTATTTATAATGGTTTGTTTGTTTGTTTGTTGGACTCGAGTAACATTCTGAAATTCCAGTGGGGTGCATGTGGGTGGGACTGTGGGTTAATGTTTTGTATACTAACGCCAGGGACAATATCGTTTCATAAAACCCCTCCTCTCCCTTCCCTCCCCCCCAAAAAAACTAACCAACAAAACAAAGGCGTGCACCGTTTTCCAAAATGCGTTTTGTTTGCATTTATTTGTTGCAGAATCCATCTACGAGAGCAGCACCCTCTGTGTTTGTGTTCAGGGACAGACGAAAACCACGTTTCAGAAAGTAATAAGGCTGGCGTTTCGGCAAGGCTTGAAAAAAGGAAATAGATTTAGAGCCTGGCACTCGAGGTTGCACGGCAGCAGCGGTGGTGATGCCAGTGATGAATAAAACGCACTCATGAATTTGTGTTGTTGCCGTGGGGTGGAGGTGGGGGGGGGGGGGGTGCTTTTGTGTTGCCCCCACGGCTGTGGAACGTGATTGGTTCCTAGTAGTCTCTCTCTGTGCCTACGCACACCAGCGTGTGCACGTGTGCAGCCTGTAGCCTAGCGGGCTACAGGGGTGACGTTTCAAGTTCATTTCGAGGCACTCCCTCAACAGTACCTCGTCGCCCCCCCCGTTTGCCAGATTGAACTAGGGATGGGACGATAACTGATATTGTTTATCGTGATAAAAAAACGTGAAATCATCCTCCGTCATGCACTGGGATCAATTAATATCCTGTACCATTTAAACCCTCTATTGGTAAAACATACTTACTAGTAAGACGCCTCAGGGCGACATGCGACCTCGCCCTAAAGGGCAAGTTTGCGCCAATTCTTGGCTATCTGGCCAGTGATGACCAAGTTACCCAATCTCAAAACTGCCTGTTGAGATTGGCAGAACATGCCCATATATGGGCATTACCAAATATGGCATCGGGACAGGGGCAAGGACGTAATTCATTTGCAAGTGTGATCTGGGAATGCCCATACATGGGCATTCCAAGATATGCCCTAATATTGATGACACTGGGACTCGGATCTCCATATATGAGCATAAAACGTACAAGGATGTAATTCATTTGCAAGTGTGATCTGGGAATTTACATATATGGGCATGTTCTGACATATCACATTGTCGACTATATATGGGCATAAAATATATGGGCATAAAAGGGACATGAAGCCAGAGCGTGATGTCAGAGCAGCAAACCCATTCTGTTAAGTGTGGTTCCCCTACATCACAGTGACATCAGAGCATGATGTCAGAGTGATGTCACAGTGACAAGGGAACCAATAGACAATGTGTACAGTAAAAATGTGTTCTGACTGACTGAAGGAAGGACTGACACAGACAGACGGAAACAAGCTGCGCCATTTCTCATGGTATACTGCGACCTTGGATCACAATAATATACGCACTTGATACAGTCTTTTTTTCACTCTCTACCAAATCTCTTTGCCAAAAAATTGCCGATCTACAAGCTCACAACGTGTCACTATGCAACGCCTTGTGAGCTTGTAGATCTGCTATTTTTTGGCAAATGTTCCTCCCCAGGATAATATTAGGATGTTGGAGATATTTTGATTATCGCAATAATATCGTAAATCGCCATTTCTTTGGTCACAGTAATCGTGATATGAAATTTTCATATCGTCCCATCCCTAGATTGAACCCTGCAGAGATGCTGTACAGCTGCTGTCTGCTCATACGCAGGTACATGTAAGATTGAAATTATCATCTTGGCAGAGTGCCACGCTACTGTAGCTCTCGCCCTCCATCAACGCGTCAGCCGCTATAACGGTGACGTCGGCGTTTGTCTGTTTGTTTTTGTTCTGAAAGGTTATCCGAGGACACGGTTAGAAAGCGCTTCGTTAAAGGTCAGATTGAGAGGTGGAGTGAACCGTGTGTGGATGCGCTGAGAAATCAATGCTTTGATGAAACGTTTGCCAAGGACCCCCCGCCCACCCCCTGCCCCGCCTCCCCTTTCCTCTGCCATTATTCAAACTGTACCCTGAGCTAGCACTCGCCCTCTTATCGACTTTCCAACTTTTTAGTGCACAAATCTCTCTGAGGCATCGCTGGATCGTGCGGCGCCGTAGATGTAAATCAACTTTTTAACTTTATTCAGTGCTCCCCCTCCCCGTTCGTCCAACTCTTGACACGCTTTTCTATCCTCCAGCATTAAAACGGTTTTCTTTTCTGGTGTGTTGTTGCTTTAGCGTGTTCCGGTTGTGAGATGTTGTTCTGCAAAAAAAACCTTGTTGCTTGCAGGCAGCATTAACCCGACTCACCTCAGTGTGTGCACAGTAAAATCCTGAGCGTTCGTTTAACTCTAGACGGTAAACAAATCCATTTGTACACACACACACACACACACACACACACACACTAGGAGTTTAATTAACAGTCGGGAGTTTATAGTGTAACTTTTCTTTGCAGCTGGTGCTTAGGGCTAAATGTGACTGCTCAGTCGATGTATGGAGGAGAACCAGCATCGCATCGGAACG
Organism: Nannobrachium achirus; assembly: GCF_963921795.1. Lineage (NCBI taxonomy): Eukaryota > Metazoa > Chordata > Actinopteri > Myctophiformes > Myctophidae > Nannobrachium > Nannobrachium achirus. The sequence goes on along the minus strand of NC_137815.1, from coordinate 15,697,211 downwards.
AGAAGGGGGGAAAGGGAGGAGGGTGTGTGTGTGTGTGTGGGGGGGGGGGGGGGGGTGTGTTTGGCTTCGTGGCGTCTGGGAATTTATAGACCTCTTTAGAGGAAAAGGTAAGAATCACAAGATGGGAGGAGGAGGTGTGCGATTTATGAAAGGCTAAAAGGTGGGAGACTTAAAGGCTTGCGGGTTACGAGAGAGTAAGAACAAGAGGTGCACACAGTGCAGTATCTCAGTTCATTTGGTTGACTAGAACTATGTGTTGAAGTTCTTTATTGGGAAATGGGAATAAACCCTTTGGATGAACCATCTCGTTTTCAAGGGCATCCACACGTTACAGAAAATTACATATCTGTAGAGAACAGAGCAAACAAAACAAAACGCTACAGCACAAAACTAAATTAAGAATGACAAGTAAACAACATTAACCAGGGGGGACAAAAAAAATACAACAAAAAACATAGCACATATAAGAATCAATGCGTCAAAAGATCTGTTATAATTAGTAATTGGCTAAAGCATGAAAAGGTGTCGAAGAATGTTTATTGACTACCTTTTTTCACTGACGGAAATGAAATAAAAACGATTATAAAAAAAGATGTTTGGTTGCACTCGGGTGTTGCACATGCAACCACGTGTAAAATCAGCCATTACGATGCCATCAAGGCCCGCCAAAAAAAAGAATTGTCAGCAAAATCAACTGTAGATTTAGTCGGCTAAAATCTTATATCTAGTCAACTAAAATTTTTCAGATGACTAAAATATGACTTAAAACTAAAAGACATTTTATTCAAAAGACTATGACTAAAACTAAATAAAAAAATAAAATAATGTACAGTATCAGGTACGGCTGCCTGCCCACCGTTCACAGCCTGGTTCGCTGCTGCAGCACGTTTGTATTTACTGACACGCGAGAGAGAGGGGCATCGCGGGGCAGCGCCGCAGACGGCCAAAACAGAATAATAAAGAGATAAATATATAAAACGCTGCGCTAGTAGGAGTAGTCTAGGGTAGTCTAGGCTCCGGGCTGACTTTGAAGCTAATTCAATAGTGTGTTCCATTCTTTGGCCTGGCAACGTAATGAGATTTGAACACAGACGCCGGGGTCTCTCTTGATTAAAGTGTCCAATCAAAGGGATGTTATCGGGGTAGAAACGGATTCCTCCGGGCGTCGTACTAGTGAGCATTATCGCCCTCTTTGTCATCGCCGTCGTCTTAACCCATTTAGGCCTAAAGTTAGTGGATGCTTTAACTATTAAAAAATAGCAGATATACAAGCTCACAGCGCGGCACCGAGTGCCGCGCTGCAAGCCTGTAGATCTTGTGAAAATATGTGCAAATCTTTGAATATATGTATTTTCAAAGCGAACGTTTGTAACTCAAATTTTGCTTCCGGGGGGTCCCTGGAACTAAATATTTTGAGATGGGGGTCCGTGGCCAAATACATATCATTTTGGGGGTCCTTCACATGAAAAAGTTTGAGAACCACTGACATGGTAGTCTCTCAAGAACAGACTAACTGAGCTCCAGTTAAGTGAAAAGGACCTTTTCTTTGACGATGGCTGGCCAGATTGCTGACGTAGAAACATAGGTTTTTCAAAAAAACCTTAGAAGGATTCAAAAGACACTTATAGAATCCTGTCAAAAATCAAATTTTCACGATTTTTCAAAAATAGCAGATCTACAAGCTCGCAGCGCGGCTCTCGGTGCCGCGCTGTGAGCTTTTTTTCCAATAGTTAAAGCATAAAATAATGATACACAATGATATGTACCCGTTCTGAATGGGTTTTAATTGCGAGCGACGCCGGGGCGTTCGACCTCTGCGAGCTACGCCGAATAATAGCGTGCGAGAGCACTGCTTAGTGAGAGGAGCATATTAATTCGAATAGCCCAGGGTTCCCCCTGTCTTTTCCGCTCCCCCTCCTCTCCCCCCCAAACTTCACTAATTAAATAACTTTCCAGCAAGTAGAACAGTAACTGTGTCTGCAGCGCGAGGCTTTGTTTACTTTTGATCGCTTCATTTTCTGGGGCAAGACAGAGCTATATGCTATACGCTGCCGACGGGCCAAGGAATACCACATGAAACTTAAAGCCAAGGGTTAAAACTGAGAAATTGCTTCCATGGGATGGGAGAGACACAGTTCTATCAGAAAAAAGGTTCTGGGCTCAAACTTGAGTGTTTTTTTCTTCTTCTTTTTCTTCCGTGGGGGGCTGATATAAATGGGATCAGACATGGAAAATGGCTCCAAGCCGACACAGAAATAAATGCGTTCAGCGCTATCTGTCCAGCCATGCCTACATCAGATCAGACCATCCCTCCCAGCGCTGGACGGACGGATGGCCAGCTTCGCGACCGGGTTAAGAGTGGCTGCAAGGAGGCGACGACAAGGTTGGAGTGTTTTCATTGGCCGAGCCGTGCTGTAGCCACACAACCCTGGTTGGGACCTATGGGAGGGTTTTCATTGGTCAAGCTAGGCTGAAATAAGGCTCGGGGGGGCCAATGGTGCGATCCAATTTTCAAGCTTTTTGGTTTTTACTGTCTCAGCCTGCTTGTGATGCGGGGCGTTTATGTTATTTGGTGGCTATAAATCTCAGAGAGGCCGCAACCCAAACCATGCATGCATTTCTCTCTGGATGCCTATGGAATACAGAGGGTAGTTTACCACCTGTCTTCAGTAGCCCATGGGAAGTCCATTGTACTGCTGGTGTTGTCCGCTCAGTAGGACTGTCACGATTATGACATTTCACATGACGATTAATTGTCACTCAAATAATTGCGATTAACGATTTCATTGTGTATTTGTCGTTGACAATTACAATTCTGTTTGGCTTTTAGGCTTTGAAGTTGCACATGGTAGATATGACACATAACTTAAATATACAAAGAAATTACTGAAATATTTGAACTTAAAAATAACATTGATAGTAGATCTGCTATTTCCACTATTTTTGACTTTTTAAAAAAATATATGAAAGTTTTTCAACATGGGAACGATTATGACGATTATGAAAAACAATCGCGACTATGTCAAATAATTGCGATTGGATGATTATGTAATAATCGTGACAGCCCTACCGCTCAGTTCCAAAACATCAGTCTCTTTGTCGCTCTCAATTCAATTCTAAGGGAGCTTCATTGGCATGGGGAGCATAATGTACGTTTACACTGCCAAAGCATGTGTTAACACAAAGTAAGAAATGTCTGTACTATTGAAACTGGCCTGTACTTGCTAGAATAAATGCATCTCTCTCTCTCTCTTGACTATCTCTCTCCCTCCTTTCCCCGTCTCTTTGTGACGGAGGGTACCAGCAGTGTCCTCTGTGAATTTCCTCCTGCGGTTCTTATCAGGGAGGGAGCAGCAGCAGCTCTGTGCCCATTTGTTCAGGTTTCTAATAATCCCGTTTTCCAGAGAGTTACTCTCTTCTTGTCTTTGTCCTTTCTCCCTCTTTGTTCCACATAGTCGGGGACCACCCATATTGCATTATATCGTCTACGCCGGGCGGGAAACATCAAAATGTCCGAATTAACTGTTACTTCCAGGATCCTAGTTCAGAAGTATAGCAGATCAGCAAAGCACCAAATGTGTCGCTTCGCGCTGCGTTTCCAGCTTTGCAGATCTGCTACTTTTTGCTTATTCTTTTCCACTACTTCTACTTTTGATGCTTTTGTGTGACGATATGTAGAATAAGAGCTTTCTGCCCGACGCCAATGATACCTCTGGTGCCATACATACAAGTAGTGACATTTTCTCCATCACACTCTGTGGTGAATAAATCCATACAGGCATTGACACTAAGGCTTGCCCACCTGCCCCTGGTTGGTAAATAAAACTTTAGGGCAGTTGGAGTTTACTTTTCAGGTTGCCCGACGGGGCAAGTGCTTGTTTGTGCGGGGACGCAACCGTCTATAAACACAACACCAGATATAATGTGCTGTTCTCACTGTTGCTGCACTTAAAAATATAAAATAGGTGTGAATCCATATTCATATTATTCAATCATAGCTATGTAGGAATTGGATAAAAAAAAAAAAAAAGTTATGACATTTTTAATCGCACAGCCCCAGGAAGTAAAACAAAATAAGTGTTAAATTGAACGGTAATTCAAATTTTACCTTTCATTTTATAATGGACGATTTGACCTTTGGGCAAGTAGAACATGACTTGTACTTGCCCGATGGGCAAGTGCCTCTTAGATTTTAGTGTCAACCCCTGGCACGTTTATCCACTGATTTTGTAATTGGTGCTTTTGTGTTTTTCGCTATATAATTGTTCTCCTGGTGAGCTTTTTACCTTGGCGAAGAAGCCCATCCTCTTCCTTGCCATCGTTGGCATAGATCTGTGAGTGCGAGTGCAGTTGATGTGCCTTAAGACAGACAGTGGCCACTGAGTGATAGCTGACATTACAACCCATGTGCGCTACGCTGTCGACAGTTCTGGACAGGGGCGTTACAAGGGGGGGGAGTGGGACTGAGTTACTAGGGCCCAAAAGTATTTTTATTTTTATACTTTAGCTATTGAAAAATAGCAGATATACAAGCTCACAGCTTGCTATTTTTGAAAAGTCGTGAAAATGTGTGCAAATCTTTGAATATATGTATTTTTTAAGCGAACATTTGTAACTCAAATTTTGCTTCTGGGGCGTCCCTGGAACTCAATATTTTGAGATGGGGATCTGTGGCCAAATACATATAATTTTGGGGGTCCTTGACATGGAAAGGTTTGAGCACCACTGACATAGAAACATTGGTTTTTCAAAAAACCTTAGAAGGATTTGAAATATTCTGTTTCTGGAATGCTGGCGGAGAAGACCCCCACACACACGATCCCCTCTTCATCCTCCCCTCTCCAGTTTAAAGGGCAATACCATCTAATGTGTTCCTACATGTATATGTATATCTATACAATATATATATATTGTTTACATATTAATTCACACTGGCAACATTTTTACTTAAACTTCCCGTTTAAGCATTTTAAACCCCTCCTTTTTTTCCCTCCAACACCAAATCCCTTCACCAAGAATATCGGATCTACAAGATCACTACCGCTTGGCAATGCAAAGCTCTGTGAGCTTGTAGATCCTTCCGTTTTCACCAAATATTTGCCTGTTATGACATGACCAGAATCTGGACGTCGGGGGTTGTACTGTATGTAAGGTTTCTGAAAGTGAGAGAGGCAGGTATTTACTTTGGCCTACTGTTATGTTTATAGTGTACACAGGCAAACCATGAGCACATTTCTCTCTACCTTCCGCTGTGTACATTATGTGCACACAGTGCGCATTTCCTTCCACTCCAACCTTGATTAAGAGCAGTCGTACCAGATTCTTGTTTCATAATATCATGCCTCTTTGTCATTGAGGGCTGTATCTATCTATGGGTCTAGAGCAGGGGTCTTCAACAGGGGGTCCTCAGAGTTACTACAGGGGGTCCTTGGGTCCTTCAAATCTTTGTGTGATAGAAACCCTTTTTCTCCTTTTTTAGATTAAGCACTTTAACCCTAACGTCCATATTCTGAGAACTATTCTGAGAGCCAAAAATAGCAGATCTACAAGCTCACAATGCCGGCTCGCAGCTTGTAGATCAGCTATTTTCGCCAAAGAAGTTTGGTGTAGAGGGGAAAAAGAGCAGACTAAGTACAGAGTGAAAGGTCAAGTTTATTAAGTATTGACCGTTCAAGTGATTAAATATCTGAAAACACAAATTGACATGAATCCAAAATACACTGATGATTGTGCTGTCAAACGATGAAACTATATGGAATCTGGGGGTCCCTGCTTCATCTCTTTCTCAACTAAGGGGTCCCTGGCCTGAAAACATTGAAGACCCCTGATCTAGAATTCATGGATTTTCTTTATTATACCTCCACCTTTTTGTTCAGAGCTACTGTAGTATTATGCGAGAGTGGAGAATTGGCAAAATCCACAAGTAGTTTAATTACACCGGTTGTTTAACTACAGTACTCAGCCGGGAGCCTTCAGCGCGCCTGTGGAAAGTTCTTGTAAAAAAACATGCACTTACTGTACTACTGTATCTCTGCAGCTTCTGACTTTTTCAAAAAGCACTGCGATATGACACTGTATTCATTTTACCGCTGGCATCTGGACCATTTCTTTACGATAGACGTTTATATGAAACCGTTATGGCGCACTGCGGCCATTTAGCATTCTAAGTGACCTGCTACAGTGGTACTGTAGTTTGGGGGATCAGAGCACCACTACATTAACAATGGCTCCTTTTGCCAGAGTTTTCGGAGAAATTCCCTGCATCTGTTCTGGATTAAAAAAAAGCGTCATCCGGACCGTCGGGCTGGTCTTCATTATGAACCCCCCCCCCACAAATCCCAGAGACTCAAAAAATGACATCATTTCTACTAGTAGTGCCACGTTAGCCAAACGGGTCATGACTGGTGAGTCATATACTGTAGTGTACCTGTGTGGCAGTGGCCAAATCCTTTTAAAGGAGTAGTTCACCCCCAAAATGACTGTTCTTCTATTGATTTCTCACGCCATGGAGACTTGAGTTCAATAATATTTGTTGTTTTTTGTCACATTCCTAAGAGAAAAATTTGATTATAGTAAATTTACCCTGACGGTTTCCCCATCCAGGGCCATGCATTCGGGTCCGCATCCGGAATCAATGGAATCAATCATTAAAGTGTTTGAACACCACTGACATAGAAACATTGTTTTTTCAAAAAACCTTAGAAGGATTTGAAATACTCATTTGCACACAGATTCAAGATAAAAAAAAATAGCAGATCTACAAAGAAAAAGAGAGAGGGCGAGATCATTTAGCGACTTACAACCGGGTTGCAACGTGGTCGGTAGTTTTCAGCGACCGGGTCGCTAAATCAAGCGACCGGGCCGGTAAATCCCCGACCGGGACGCTAAATCCACGGACCGGGATGCTAAATCCACCGACCGGGACGCTAAATCCATGGACCAGGTCGCTAAATCACAGACGGGGCCGCAAAATCACCGACCGGGTCGCTAGATCTACCAACCGGGTCGCCAAATCTACCGACCTAAAACTGCAGGCCGGTGATATACAAGCTCACAGCTGTGAGCTTGTATATCTGCTATTTTTCAATAGTTAAAGCTAGGGATGTCACTAACGGTTTATCCAGTAACCGGTTAGCCGTCAGCATTAACCGGTTAATTAACGGTTTTTAATTATTATTATTATTATTTTCTTTTTTTGTTATTATATTTTTTTTTTACCCAAAATTGTAAGTAGGTCTACACAGAATTAACGTTGGTAGACAAATGGTAGACATTTAGTTATGCTCCTTTGAAAGACAAACAAAAAAGATGGATTTAACAATAAAAATAAATTGTTCTAGGCTTAATCATCAATAAACAACAAGCATCGTCTGCGCGTTTCAACAAGTGGTCGGCGGCGGTGCCTATTCTGCCTTTCAAACAAACAAGCTCTAGCCTACGCTGAGCATTTTTATTGAGAACCATTAACATGACGACGAGTTCTGTTGTGTACGAGTCTGTTGACTCACACTGCAGAGAAAACTCTTCAGAGATGAAAATGGCAGATCTACATGCTCACAGCGCGTCGCGTTCTGCGACTCACGGCTTGTGATTGAGCATCGCTGTTGCCTCATGTGATGTCGCTGCTGTATTTGAGAAAGATACTGTCGTCTACACTCCTTTCCTTTTGAAATGCTCCCAGACCGAAATACCTCTGTTGGCTACGTGTTCTGTTTTGTGTATTCCGACGCTCGTTGTCTGATCCTCCCCGGACCACACTGTGGCACAGACCCCACTGCGTAACACTAAAACAGCTGTCTCTCATTCACTGTTCGATTGGACATGACATAAGACTACTTACTCTCTTGCGCCTCCCAGAGTCTGTTTAACAAAATCACATCTCCATAGGCAAAAACACCATGCAGGTCCAGGAAAATGCGATCATATTATTATGAAAATTAACCGTGAAACCGTCAAGCATGACCGGTTATTTCTTAACGGTCGGCTAACCGGTTAACCGGTTAACCGCTGACATCCCTAGTTAAAGCACACAATGTGAGTGAATCCTTGTACCCAGGGCCCAGAATTTGGTGCGCCACCCCCCCCATTTGTAGCTCCCTGACAGGCCTTCTCCATGCCCTCCTGATGCCCTGCATGCTCCTCCACTCCCCCAGCCCTCCCCTGATATTTCAAAATGGCTTCATCCTCCGCCTGGCATTCCAGCTCACTGGCTCCTGCCTGGGTTTATTCTATCTGCAGGATTGAGCAGAATGCGGAGCAGAGGCCGCCAACCCTGAATTTCTAGCTTAACGCTCGCACAATAAATCACTCACCGAGGCCCCCACTCACCCCTGCATGCTCTCCACCCTAGGCCACACCCCTACTCTCACCACCAACCCCTCCTAAGCCCTCTGCCGCATCCCGACGCTACTTGTTGATCCATTTTTCAGAGCCGTCTTGCCGTTAACGGAGCTCGGCCTCGGCTGACGCCATATCGCGGGTCGATTAAGCACACGTCTAACCCCCGCCGCGTAGCTGCCAGTTCACGAACTCATTCGCGCTATTACAGGGTCTTTTTTTTTACAAGGTGAAATGTCTGTGGAAGGCAGAAAAGCCATCAGTGAGTGGAATGAGCTTTTAATGCCGCTATGCTGGGCTGGTTCATGAAGAATGCCATTCAGGAGGCTCAAATCAAAGTAATTAGACCTTATGGCTTTTTTTGCAGGTGTGCGTGAGAGACTTGTTTGTTTAATTTGATTGCAGGTGATTCTGCATCGGTAGTGGATTGGGCATGAGGACACGCTAGAGCAATCTTCTTTTTTTTGTAGAAGTAATTCCCCTTTCCCCCTAATTCCCTGGTTTCAATTTGTTATGTCATCACAGTAATGTCAGGGAAGGCATAGAATTCCCCTTAACGATTCAGTTTCAACTGTTCCTAGCGTGATGAGCCAAGAAGCACTCCCTGATACATCCCATGAAAAGCCCTCTGTTTGGAGACCTCTTCAGGGAAATGGTCTTTGAGTCAACAGGAACGTACTTTTTTTTTAAAAACACTTAATTTTCTTTTTAGCCCTCGTCAACGTCACTAAACAAATAAAGAATATGAACAAAGGAAGGCAGCTGTTCGTCACCACATTGTTCTGTTTATAGAACGTGTTGTTTTACTGGCACGATGTACAACACTACCTACTACTGTTGTTAACTATCTAAGCCCTTTATACTTCATTGTGTGTGTGTGTGTGTGTATATATATATATATATATATATATATATATATACACACACACAATGGGGGAACTAAGTATTGGATACACTGCCGATTTAGCAGGTTTTCCCACTTCCAAAAAATGGAGAGGTCTGCAATTCTTATCATATGTATACTTCAACTATGAGAGACAGAATCTAAAACGAAATTCCAGGAAATCATATTGTATGATTTTTAAATAATTAATTTGCATTTTATTGCAAGAAATAAGTATTGGATACGCCTACCAATCAGCAAGAATTCTGGCTCTCACAGAATTGTCAAATATGTTTTTAAGAAGTCCTCCTATTCTACACTTATTACCTGTATTAATTCATCCTATTGACCCACGTTTTACGTTGTTACCTGTATAAAAGACCCCTGTTCACACACTCAATCAATCAGACTCCAACTTTTCCACTAGGGCAAGACCAAAGAGCTGTCTAAGGACCCAGAAAAAAATTGGTAGACCTGCACAAAGGCTGCGATGGGCTACAGGACAATAGGCAAGCAGCTTAGTGAGAAGGCAACAACTGTAGGCACAATTATTGGAGCCTGGAAGATGCTCAAGGTGTCTATCAAGCTCCCTCTGTCTGGGGCTCCATGCAAGATCTCACCTTGTGGGTGGGGTATCAATGATCATGAGAAAGATGAGGGATCAGACCAGAACTACTCGGGAGGACCTGGCCAATGACCTGAAGAGAGCTGGGACCACAGTCTGAAAGATTACCATTAGTAAGATACCGTATTGAGGGGAGGATGGATGGGGTCATGTATTCTTACTGCGCTCACTGCAGGATTTTAATCAATGGCGGCAACGCAGCGTAGTTAGTTATTCTCTATAGATAAATTACTTCCGTGAACCGGGGCATGAGCGAGTCACGTCACGACTTCACTGCTCTATTGGAGGGAATGGCAATGGCGGGAAGTCGTGGTTGAATGCTGTCGTGGGGTGGGGTGGGGAGGAGGGAGGGGATGTGGTGGAACGCTGCAGAGCCATCCGTCATTCAGTCTCGTGACGCCTGAGAGCGCTTCTCTCTCTCCAGCCTCATCTGGAATGCTCACGTTAACTTACACACACACACACACACACACACACACACACACACACACACACACACACACACACACACACACACACACACACACCCAGAGACTTAACCTCCCAGGAGAGTTGAACCCGAATCTCCCAAGTTTATCCACTCCCTCCCTGTTTGTTTTTTGGTCCATTTCTGTCATCAGCCATGACTTCCCCTAAGAGTTCTCCCTTCACCATAAACGTCATCAGCTGCCTCTCAGTGGCGTCAGTTCAGAAAAGGCTAAGGTATAGCAACATGACTGGTGTCTTGACACCAGTCATGTTGCCATACCTTAGCAACAGGCATGACACATTTATTTTAAGAAGTACATTACATTTTTTCCCCCGTTTCTACGGTTTCTTGGGCTGGATATGGCAGCCGGAACAGTTGTTCAAGTGCAGCTAAACTTGGCATAGGCTATAGTAAACGTGCCACAATTAACAATAATAAATTGCACCTGTACCATTTTGTCAAGATGGGGAGAATACAAGTGTGGAGAATATCATTATAATACCTTGTTAAAGTGACCAGTTTGTAAAATTTTGCATTTGTAGTTATTTTACTGTAATTTAACAACATAATAACCAGCACAGATAGACAAAGAGACATTCATGGATTTATATTTAAAAGGAACTTTTATGTTCCCCCCTGGACCCATGGTATGGCAGCTGCATACCCCTGCCATACCCAATTGACGCCCCTGGCCTCTCTGGTTGGAGGCAGCCGCTGGTGGTTGCTTTGCTGTGTGAACCAGGGCTTGTTCTGACTGTCTCTTGTTGCTCATTTAACGGAACGGTGGAAAACCCTGCTTTGCTTTCCGGAGGTCTGAACCCCTCCAGGCCTTAGACTGCTGTAGTAAAAATGCATGAGCTTTTTAAAGCGTTCACTTTAGATATGTGCTGCTCTTGCACTTTTATATTTGCGTGACTAATGGGCGATGTATATTTGATCCCAGACTCCTATTGCTTCTGCAAAGTGATATCTGTTTGTTATGCGTGGCGTTTTGCATAAGATGGATAGATTTATTTATTAAAGTGTCCTACACCAAACGATGCCCAGCCCGCGCAGGCTTACAAGACACTCACAAAACATACGGGTACATACAATTTACATAGACCAAGATACACCACAAAGAGAATACACAAAAAAAACATATTGATTGATCGTCCAATCTGTGAGTTCAGCGCAAATGCCTTGCTTTCTCTATGAATTTTGCCAAAACAAAAACGTCATTTAAGAACAGCCGGTTTAACATATGACATTCAGGGCAGCTTGCACCAACACGGTTTAAGCCTTAAACTGGTTTAAATCAAGGTTTATCTTTTAATCAGCTTGCACCAAACCTTAAACCTAGTTTTCATTAATCAGGTTTAGTTTTAAACCATCCTTTTAATCTTGGTTTGAATTTTCACTGTAAACCTGGATTACTGTTAATCCTGTTGCACCACTACTTTAAACTTTGATTTAAACATCAGTAAGGGATTAATTTTAAACTTGCTGTAGAGGTGGTTTATGCAAACATGCCATTGACATGAATGGGGTCCCCCTCCTAGCTATGAGGGAAGCCTCACAACAAGCCCTGCAGGCTTGCAACTGTAAACTGCGGACAGCGTTTCACAGCTAAAAACAAACATCTCATCATATTGTTGTCTTCAATACATCCTTGTAGTACTGTACATCGGCTATTTTAAATTAGCGAACATTTAAATATTTACAGGGACATAATACAGGACTTCCCAAGCAACATGGAGACGTTTTAATTTTCGAAATCGCTTCATAACTGACTCAAATGTGAATGTGATCAAAACTGGTGTCTTTTCTTGCTTCCATTGATAGCCGCGCCGCACCGCACCGCACTATAGCGTCACCGTCGTATGACGGAGCGTTATATATATTTTTTTGTTTTTGTTTTGTTTTGGCTGCAGGCGCTCTTCTTAACATTGGCCTGCCCACATTCTCCTAGAAGTGAATAAAAGAGTAACGCTAATGATATTAGGCTCAAGAGAATAGCATATTCTAGTTTGTTTACATCGAATCCAAGATGGAGGACATTTAATCCATGAATTAATCACAGTTTATGGTTTTAATCACAGGTTAAGGGTTTAATCACAGATTTATTAAGCAATGCTTAAATTTAAGTGGTGCAACGCACCTCGATTTAAAATAAAACCTAGATCAACAAACCCTTGATTAACCCTAAACTAAGATTTATTTAATCCCTCTTGGTGCAAGCCGCCCTCAGACCTCCAAAACCAGCATCAAGTCTTTACAGTATGTGTGCATGCACTCAGAGGTACGCAGTGTTCTTACAGTTGGTGACTGTTGTTGCCACAACAATGCTTTTGGTCCATCCAGTCTTGCTGGAATGTCAGATATGTGACAGGTGGTAGCGAGGCAGAAAGGCATGCAACGCTGTTGTATTTACAACAGTATGATGAATGCCATGAAACCACTCTCTCTGTATTGTAGAGATCACATGATGCACATGCTGAAGAAACTGCAGATCGACAAGCTCACAACAACATATTGCGAGCTTGCGATACATTTTTGCACTTGTAGGCCGGCCATTTTCACCACCCCGAAGCACCATTGTTCTAGCCTAGCAGAGCTAAACAATCCACCCATGTTAAAACAAGGTGGGGATGTTCTAGTTTCGAGTGCCAGCTCATCAAATCTGGCACACCCCCTTAGCTCCAGAGTCGTGAGTAGCCCTTGGTTGGCTAGTTACAAAGTAAGGCAGACTTTATCTCTCTTGCAGCATGTCTCATATGAGCACATCTCATTCTCCATGCAGCAACAGAACAGACAACATGGGTCTTATTTGCATTGTAACCTCCCATCATGGAATTGTTTCTGAATGGGATAGGCTCCAGACTACTATACTGCAGTTAGTTAGCTGTATTAGTATATAGTCTGGCCAAGCCAGGCTACCATTGTACGACAAAGTATAAAATAGGGCTTCAGTGCTTAACCAAACATGTAAAGGGTTGGTCGTGTTTCATTGTGACTGCGTATAATCTCAGTCCTTGATCTCCAGAGAAAAGACGGCAGCATAAGCAATGTTTTCGGTGCCATTTTGGGGGTTGAGGGGTGGGAAAAGGTCAGCGACCCTGTTGCTAAGCACCCTAATCTGTTTCCAGGGTTATGGAAATGTCACGCCACACAATACGCTTTTTACAAAGGCACGTGATTTGGCTGATGAAAAAATAAAATAAAATAAAATCCTAACCTACATATTAGTGCAGGGGTTCCCAAACCTTTTTGTTTCAGGGCACCCCAATATTTGTTTAATCCGAGGCACCCCTACCCTACATTATAATTTTCACTCCCAGCACCTTATATTTATAGCATATCGTCGTTGTCGGGTGGAAACCTTGTATGTCCAAAACCGTTCGTTTTGTATTTATCATATATAAAATGTACTAAACTAGTGAAAACAGCAGATCTACAAGCACACAACGCCTCGCTTGTAGATCGGCTGTTTTCACTAGTTTTGTGCGACAGTCTTGTATGATGAAGCAGGGCTTTGTTTTACCAAAAGACATACACATTTGAAACTTGGAGATACGAGATTTCTGCCCGACAGTGACGATATTTGAGTGATTATGTTGCGAGGAAAACGTTGAGATAATAACCAGTTTATAACCAGATAATAATAAGTTTAAAATGATACTAAATATTTCTTCGAGTGTCCAAATAGATTTCCAAATATTATCAAATTATCTCGCAGCACCCCTGGACTGCCGTCACGGCACTACACCCCAGGGTGCCCCGTCACCCACTTTGAAAACCCCTGTATTAGTGTATACATTTTATCTGTGTTTTCTTCTTTCGATAACGGCCCATCGCATTACCGGGACTTAACAACCTGGTAACAACCATACATTCCATCTTGTTAGAATCCATCGGGTGGATTGTACCTTGTACCTTGTACCTGTATGTGTCTTGTACTTGTCTTGTCATTGTCTGTTTTTGTCTGTAGTGGTATGTACTTGTTTGTATTGTCTTGTGGTTGTCAGTGTCTGTTCTTGTCCTGTTGTTATCTGTGCTGTCTGTGCATGTCTAGTGTTAGCTTGAATTGCTCTTTACTTTCATTGTAGTTTATTTGAATTCATACTTTTATCTGTATTATTATTTTCGCCTTTGTCTTGTTTTGTTTGAGGGAGGTTCCTCTATGGTGGTTGTGCATGCAGATTTAGTGGGCTTATTGTTTTGCTTGTTCTGTAAGCATTTTGCTGCATGTGCATGTATGTAGTTGCATGTTGGTTGTATAGAGGTATATGTATGTGTCTATGTATTATTGTTTTCATGTCTATTGCTTTTATGTCTTTGTTGTCATTATATGGCCGTTTAGGTGCCTTGGGCACTCTGCTGTATTGTTTTTTCCCTTATAAAACTAAAATAAAAAATTGATAAAAAAAAAAGAAAAAAGAATCCATCGGGTGGAAATCTCATAATGATGTCCAAAACTGTTACTTTTCAGGATTCAAATAAAAAAAATGGCCAAAGTATTAGATCTGCAAGCTCGAAACACTGTGCGTTTGCGTGACGCTGTAGTGTAGTATGATTAAGTAGGGGTGTTCATTCACGAAAAATCAAACCTCGGTTCGAACTGAAGCGGTGAATTTGAGCAGTTCCAGATCTATGTTTTTGATTCAGATGGGTCCCAGGGACATTTTGTGTGAAGTCTCAGCTCCTCTCCCCCCTCCCCCCCCCCTCCCTCTGTAACTTGATACTCTCTCTCTCTCTCTCTCTCTCTCTCTCTCTCTCTCTCCCTCTCCCTCTCCCTCTCTCTCTCTCTCACTGCACATGAGCAGATCCTGTTCGTACTGGTGAGTGAGTGAGTGAGTGAGTGAGTGAGGACAAGGCATGGGACAGACATGATCAAACATTGGAAGCGGCTCACCGCTTCAAAAAAGAAACAAAAGTCATGTCAAACCTGGAGATAAGAGGTTTCTGCCCGACAACAGCGTGGTCCTGGAGGGATAGATGAGCAGACTGATTGATTGCGGCCCCTGTTATTGTTGCAGGTCCTCCATTGTTGACTAGAAACGATTACAATGCAATCTTCTCGTCCAATCAACGCGATCTCTCCTTTCAGCTCAGCCAAGATACCTTTTTTTTACCGCCTCCTCTTTTGCTATGAAAAGGGCACACAGCTCAGCCTAATATACCGGCGTTCCGAAGGGGATGTAATATTCCTTAAAAAGCCTGGAGAAGCCACCTCAGCACATTGCCTCAGCAGCGATGCTGCCATAAAAGACAAACTTTGGTGTTAGAAACTGGGCTCTGTCTTCTCTAATGGCCAGGGACATGCTGGGCCCCTGATTCAGCCCGGGAAAAAGAGTTGGAGAGGCCCTCATTGCGCTCTATAGAGAGAGATATCTCTCTATAGCGCTGCTGCTACTCAAAGATTTGCCATTTCAGATCATGACAAGTGACAAGCCAGTGGGCCAATTACATGAGTTCCTTGTATGTCCAAAACCATTTTAAAAATGATTTAAAATAGTGAAAACAGCCGATCTACAAGCACACAACGCCTCGCACCGCGAGGCGTTGTGTGCTTGTAGATCTGCTGTTTTCACTACTTTTGTGCGACAGCCTTGTATGATGAAGCAGTGCTTTGCTTTGCGAAAAAATTTACAAATTTGAAACTTGGAGATACAAGGTTTCTGCCCGACAGTGACGATTTACTTTAGCCCCCAAAATGGAACGAAGGCCGACATTTTATTTTTATTTTTTTCCTAATGGCCGGCCTGGACTGGCCGGGAATGAACCGGCCGTTCGGGAGTTGTCCCGATTTTCCAAATGGCCAGCACATCCCTGCTAATGGCCCCGCCGGAGCTCTCACACCGAGCTGGAGGAGGGGAGGATTGAGGATTCGATCGGAAATTGTATTTCTTTGTCAATCTTTATGCCCTAATGCGTAACGTTTGCGTTGTTATGTTTGCTTTCGTTAGCCCGTTAAAACACTGAGTCCGATTCTAAAGATGCCTTCTAAATCGGTCGTTTTCACACTTTAAAGATTTTCTTTAAAATGTTCAAAAAATAGCAGATGTACAAGCTCGCAGCGTGGCACGTAGTGACGCGATGTGAGCTTTTACATCCGCTATTTTTGATTAGACAACACTAAATCTAAAATTACACGGATGCTTTACCCGGTTTTAATAATCTTTTTCCTTCCATTTCTGAAAATCTTTGTCACAGCGTCTGCTTCACTCTAACATTAACAGAAAAAAGAAAAAAAATATATATACACATATATATACACATACATATATATCGTCGTTGTCGGGTGGAAACCTTGTATGTCCAAAACCGTTCGTTTTCATCATTTTAAAATGAGTGAAAACAGCCGATCTACTGGTGGGTTTGTAGATCTGCTGTTTTCACTACTTTTGTGCGATGGCCTTGCCTGATGAAGCAGGGCTTTACTTCGCGAAAAAACGTAAAATTTGAAACTTGGAGATACAAGGTTTCTGCCCGACAACGACGATATATATATTTATTTATTTATTTTTTACATAGGCTTTCAGAAGCCAGGAAAAAGAAAGAAACTGCTTAGCTCGTGCTGACTTCTTGCTAAATCCACAGTGCAGTTAATCAATTGGAGCTGCGCTAAATGAACGTCACTGCAGTAAATCACAAGGCAAACGGAGCACTGTTATGCAACAGCAGGTACCATGCTGCAGCAGGCATGGACATGGATCTGCACATCCCAGTGTCCACCGCAATGGATGCTGGATCTACCAAATTGTTTGTTTTTGGCAAAGAGCTTTTTGGGGGAAAAGAGCAGAATAAGAACAGAGTGAAAGGTCAAGTTTATTAATTATTGACGGTTCAAGTGGTTAAATATCTGAAAACACAAATTGACATGAATCCAAAATACACTGATGATTGTGCTGTGTCAAACGATGAAACTACATTGAATCTATGAAAAGGTTGTGGGGGGTCCCTGCTTCATCTCTCTCTCTCGGTCCTTGGCCTGAAAACATTGAAGACCCCCTGTATGTCATGTCCAGTACACCCCCTGGACATGACACTAGTATTAGGCAGGGCAAAGCGTGTAAAAACCTGATTAAAGGGTGCACCAAACTTTTCTCAATTGATTCTTATGTATTTTTTCCTGTAGAATCCATTTCTGCAATATACATTTTTATATCGTGCATAATTAATGAGATAATTAGCATTTTTGACTAATTATGCTAATTATCTCATTAATTATGCACAATACAACAATATACTTTGCAGAAATGGATTCTACGGGAAGAATTACATAAAGATCAACTGAGAAAAGTTTGGTAAACCCTTTTATCAATTTTTGATGAATTCTTTCCCGTTCTTTCTGCCCATGTGTCAAATTATTTGTAACATGGGTGGAAATGACAGGACAAACCCTATTTAAAAAATGATAAAAGGGTTTACCAAACTTTTCTCTGTTGATTCTTATGTATTTTTTCCTGTAGAATCCATTTCTGCAATATACATTTTTGTATTGTGCATCATTAATGAGTTAATTAGCATATTTGAAGCATATTTGACATATGAGGGGAAATAACACGAAAAACCTATAACAATTTGATAAAAGGGTTTAACAAACTTTTCTCAGTTGATCCTTATGTATTTTTTCCTGTGGAATCCATTTCTGCAATATACATTTTTGTATTGTGTATCGTTAATGAGTTAATTAGCATATTTGACATATGAGCGGAAATAACAGGAAAAACCTATAACAAATTCATAAAAGGCTTTAACAAACTTTTCTCAGTTGATCCTTATGTATTTTTTCCTGTACAATCCATTTCTGCTATGTACATTTTTGTATTGTGCATATTTAATGAGATAATTTGCATATTTGACACATGGGCTTTAATAATTGTATAATAAATATGCGTATGGATAATTTGGCTGTAGGCAGACAAAATTATGCAATTAGGCCACAGAATATTTATATTTGATCAAAATGAATCTATTTGTATATCCCTAGTGGAGGACCCCCGCCACTGCAGCGCACATAAAATGCTGTAACTCGGTCTAGGAGCGACCGGGAGAGCCGGGGCCGGTACCCACGCGTCCGCCTCGGCGGTGCGGAGACAGCCCTGCGTAGAGCGCCACCTAGCGGCAGACCGCCGCCACTGAAACCCGCTAAAAATCCCGTAATCTCGACCGGGGTGACCTGACGGTCGCTTATCTCCCGATTAGGGAGTCTTACTGGTTAAAAGTCATCTGAGTATTCGCTCTCTCTATCTGATGCATCTGGATCACTGCTGAGTACAAACTCAGTGTCAGACTCTGATGTGGAAGAAGGCATTTCTGAAGTACATATAGATTCATTTTCAGAGGATGTAGCATCTTTTATTTTCCGCCTGTTTTTAGCAGGTTGACTCTTTGGTTTCCTTCTTTGACTTTCCAGGCTCTCATCGTTGCTCTCATCATCAGCTTCCTCCCCGCACTTTGATTTCCTGGGAGGTTTTCTGCTCAGGCTTGGTGGAAACTGTTTGCAGGTGGGGCTGAGTTATGGGCTTTTTAGCGGGCTGCAGTGGCGGCGGTCGGCCGCTAGGTGACTCTATGCAGGGCTGTCTCCGCGCCGCCGAGGCGGACGCGTGGGTACCGGCCCCAGCTCTCCCGGTCGCTCCTAGCCCGAGTTACAACATTTTATGTGCGCTGCAGTGGCGGGGGACCTCCACTAGGGATATAAAAATAGATTCATTTTGATCAAATATAAATATTCGGTGGCCTAATTGCATAATTTTGTCTGCCTACAGCCAAATTATCCATACGCATATTTATTATACAATTATTAAAGCCCATGTGTCAAATATGCTAATTAACTCATTAACGATACACAATACAAAAATGTATATTGCAGAAATGGATTCCACAGGAAAAAATACATAAGGATCAACTGAGAAAAGTTTGTTAAACTCTTTTATCAAATTGTTTTAGGTTTTTCGTGTTATTTCCCCTCATATGTCAAATATGCTTCAAATATGCTAATTAACTCATTAATGATGCACAATACAAAAATGTATATTGCAGAAATGGATTCTACAGGAAAAAATACATAAGAATCAACAGAGAAAAGTTTGGTAAACCCTTTCATCATTTTTTAAATAGGGTTTGTCCTGTCATTTCCACCCATGTTACAAATAATTTGACACATGGGCAGAAAGAACGGGAAAGAATTCATCAAAAATTGATAAAAGGGTTTACCACACTTTTCTCAGTTGATCCTTATGTAATTCTTCCCGTGGAATCCATTTCTGCAAAGTATATTGTTGTATTGTGCATAATTAGTGAGATAATTAGCATAATTTGTCAAAAATGCTAATTATCTCATTAATTATGCGCGATATAAAAATGTATATTGCGGAAATGGATTCTACAGGAAAAGATACATAAGAATCAATTGAGAAAAGTTTGGTGCACCCTTTAATCAGGTTTTTACACGCTTTGCCCTGCCTATATGTCACAGGGACTGTACTTGAGTAAATGTATTTAGTTACTTTACACCAGCTCTATTACACGGCAGACATCAAATAAAGGCACTTAGAGGAGTCTTACTCTGGACTGGATAGACTCCCTCGATACGGGGCTTTAAAGTGGAGGTTAAATCCACACAATTGCCACCGAATCTGGGAAACCCGCCTCGAGAGCTCTGTGCACTTAGAGGAGGAAGAGAATTAGGCCTCCATTTATATGCAAATTGGCTTCAATCAGCACCATGAGTAAGGGGGGAGGGGGGTGGCGGTTAACCCCCCTGACATCCTCTGCTAAAACTGGGCACAAAGCGAGGGGATTACTGGAGCATTCAGGACCTGCTTTGAGTGATGGAATGTGAGGCTATAGTTGTGTGCTGAGAAGAAGAGTACCCGTCTATACCTCCCCACTTCAAACCAATCAGAGGTCTTGACCAGTTTCACCCCGGCTATAATCCCCCTAGAACCTCAAGCTCAGTGGCCTTGTGGTTAGAGTGTCCGCCCTGAGACTAGGAGGTTGGGGTTTGATCCCCGGCCAGGTCATACCAAAGACTCAAGTCCCTGTGAAAACACAAAAATACACTGATGATTGTGCTGTGTCAAACGATGAAACTATAATAGTAGTACGTAAAGCTATACTATGTAACTTTTCCAATAAAACTAATCTTAAAATAGGCCTACTTGTATTTACTTATAGCCAATATATCGCTTAAGTACTGCGTTTGAGTGCAGAGTGCAGTTCTAGTAATTGTTTTACTCTACCGGAGTATTTCATTTCTTCAATGATTTTACTTCATCTCCACTACATCTCGGAGGGAAATGTACTTTTTTATCATTAAGCATATATCGTTATTCACAATTATTTTGTAATTTTCATATCGTCCAATCCCTACTCTCTCCTCTCTGTGTGCTGTGTTAAGACGGTTCACTTTGAAGAATGGAGAAAGTCGAAGAAACGCCTTGTGTGTGCAAACTAAGTCAGTTGCTGTACAACGCTTTCTATATCACTGTCTTGATGTTTGTTTTCATGTCACTTATGTCAATTAGTGTGACAAATCTCATCAGTTATCATGGCTTTATGTATTATGTCATCATCAGCGCTGCAGTCATCATGACATGTCATGTGAATCACGTGGAGTCGAACACCATATCTCTGCTGTCAGACAGAAACCAGTCATGTCCAAAATATTATTTAGGCCTAGAATTATTGAATGCTTTAACCAGTGAAAAATAGCAGATATACAAGCTCACAGCGCGCCACCGAGTGCCGCGCTGCGAGCTTGTAGATCTGCTATTTTTGAAAAAGTCGTGAAAACGTGTGCAAATCTTTGAATATATGTATTTTCAAAGCAAACGTTTGTAACTCAAATTTTGCTTCTGGGTGGTCCCTGGAACTAAATATTTGGAGATGGGGTTCCGTGGCCAAATAAATATCATTTTGGGGGTCCTTCACATGAAAAGGTTTGAGAACCACTGACATAGTAGTCTCTCAAGAACAGACTAACTGAGCTCCATTTAAGTGAAAAGGACCTTTTCTTTGACGATGGCTGGCCAGATTGCTGACATAGAAACATAGGGTTTTCAAAAAACCTTAGAAGGATTCAAAAGACACTTATAGAATCGGGTCAAAATTCTAATTTTCAAGATCTTTCAAAAATAGCAGATCTACAAGCTCGCAGCTGTGAGCTTGTATATCTCTGTATATCTATTTTTCACTGGTTAAGACATTCAATAATTCTATGCCTAACTGGGTTAAAGGGAAATGATCTCCACAAGTTGGAGTTTGGCGGTTTTGACCGTCAGTTTGAGGATCCAATGGTTGGTTAGGAGGTTTTCATTGGTTCAGTATTTGTAAAAACCCACACACAGATGTCAAGGGTGTTGAATAGCACTGATTTATTGAAAATAAAATGGAGATACAGCTGGTGTTCTGCCCGACAGCAAGGACTTTTGGCTCTGATCACAGCAGAGTGGTGAAGCGTGCCTGTGGCCCCGCGACCATGAACCACACTTTACTACTACTGTACTTACATCTGAGGATAAATGGAGCTCTCTCTCCCTCCAGAAGGTCCCCACTTGGCTTCTCTTATCTCCCGTCATGCCGTCAGAGACGGGCGGAGGTGTGTGTGTGTGTGTGTGTGTGTGTGTGTGTGTGTGTGTGTGTGTGTGTGTGTGTGTGTGTGTGTGTGTGTGTGTGTGTGTGTGTGTGTGTGTGTGTGTGTGTGTGTGTGTGTGTGTGTGTGTGTGTGTGTGTGTGTGTGTGTGGGGGGGGGGGGGGGGGGTGTGGGTATGTGTGTCACATTTTTGACATTTTTTACTTTTAGATGAGTTTTAGTCGATTAAAGATTTTAGTTGACTAAATTTACAGTTGATTTTGGTCGACAATCATGAATGTATTTTGGCCGAATGCCTGATTTCACACTTGGTTGCATGCTGCAAAATAACTAATCTACAAGCTCACACCGTGTCGCAGCGCTTGTAGATATGTTGTTTTCATAGTGCCAACACCATAGTGCAACCAAACATGACATGACTTGTCTTTTAGTTCTACTGGATTTCTTCTCCACGAGTCCGGAAGAAACTGACAATTTCATTTTTTTAAACACAACAATGATTCTCTATGACCTCATGCACACCGGCTCCGAATTTGCCATGCGGTAGGTGGCTGCGGCAGTGTGTTTATTTTTCCGATTGAACCCAGTTCGATTTGTGCGTCTTGTCGCATGCGGTAAAAAACTCATTGACTCCTTTTATGACTCCTTTTTGGATCCGCTGTGCGGATTCCGCACAGCATTGCACACCAAATCCAATGCGTTTTAATCATGCAGCAAATGGAAAAACAAAAACGCAAACGGCCTGTGTGCAAAGCCCTTTATCCTCTCCCACCTTTTTTCCCTTCGTCCTTCACTGCTCTCCTTCCCTTCGTCCTTCCCAGTGGCGTCAGTTCAGAAAAAGCTACATGACTGGTGTCTTGCACGCGCGCGAAAGACACCAGTTATGTTGCCATACCTTAGCAACAGGCATGATACATTTATTTTAAGAAGTACATTCTATTTTTCCCCCCGTTTCTACGGTTTCCTGGGATGGATATGGCAGCCTGGAATGGTTGTTCAATTGCAGCTAAACTTGGCATGTTAGTAATAATGCATTACACCTGTGCAGCTGACGTTGTCAAGATGGGAAGAATACAAGTGTGGAGAATATAATTATAATACCTTGTTAAAGTGACCATTTTGTAAATTTTGTATTTGTATTTATTTTACTGTAATTTAACAACATAATAACCAGCACAGATAGACAAAGAGACATTCATGTATTTATATTTAAAAGTAACTTTTATTCTCCCCCCTGGACCCAGGGTATGGCAGCTGCATACCCCTGCCACACCCAATTGACGCTCCTTCATCCTTCCCTACTCTCCTTCCCTTCGTCCTTCCCGTCACTCCTTTCCGCTCTCTTTGACTCACATCCTGCTTTGCATTGTTTCTCATTCCTCCTCTTCTCTCATAATCCAGAGAGACATCTTTCTCTGTGTTTATAGTTATTGTCCATTATGTTCTGTTTTTCACTACCTCCCTCCATCAACTGATGTTGTTTTGGTGCTGCAGCTTACGTGACTCTATGGTGGGTTTATACATCTGGGGGAGGGAGGGGGGGGGGGGAAGGTAATGAGGGAGAGAGCGGTCATTGATATATGACATTTTACATGACGATTAATTGTCACTCAAATAATTGCGATTGACGATTTAATTGTGTTTTTGTCGTTGACAATTACATTTCTGTTTGGCTTTTAGGCTTTGGAGTTGCACATGGCAGATATGACACATAACCTAAATACACAAAGAAATGACTGACACATATGACAACTTTATACTTAAAAAAGAACATTGATGGTGGAATTAGCCGATCTACAAGCTCACAACGCGTCGTGATGCAACGCGTTGTGAGCTTGTAGATCAGCTATTTCCACTATTTTTGACTTTTTAAAAAATATATATGAACGTTTTTCAACATGGAAACGATTATGACGATTATGAAAAAGAATCGCGATTACATAAAATAATTGCGATTAGACGATTATGTAATAATTGTGACAGCCCTAGTCATTGAGCGAAGGCCGGCAGCCTCTCCTCTGCACTGTCCAGGCCAGCTAGAGCTACAAACCTGTTTATTTTACCCTCTGATTCTCTCTCCCTCATTCACTGTATAATAATACTCCCTTTCTTTCTCTCTTTCGCTCACTCACTCATTCAGCCAAGCAACATGTGTGCCTCCGTTATCTTGTAGAGTGCTTGTGTGATGTGTAAGGGCTTCTGTGCTTGTCGCTACCACGTTTTGCGAGCTGTGTCAGCAACAACGTGATGAAACCCAAGTGGAAGGGGTGTGTGTGTGTGCGCGCGCGTGTGTGTATGCTTGTGTGTGTGTGTGTGTGTGTGTGTGTGTGTGTGTGTGTGTGTGTGTGTGTGTGTGTGTGTGTGTGTGTGTGTGTGTGTGTGTGTGTGTGTGTGTGTGTGTGTGTGTGTGTGTGTGTGTGTGTGTGTGTGTGTGTGTGTGTGTGTGTGTGTGTGTGTGTGTGTGTGTGTTTGTGTATGCGTGTCTGTGTGCGTGAATATTTATGCGAGCAAATTCCTGTGGCTCGTCGATGTAAGAGAAGGCGTGAAAGAGGAGCTAGCGTGCACCGTAGTAGTGAAACGGATCTGCTTGTTTACACAGCAGGCAAGGTGAGCTGAGGATATTGGCTTTCGTTCACAGTCGCTGTCATCTGAACTGAACTAGTCGCATCCCCTCCTCAACTAGTCGCATCTCCTCCTCTGTTGACCTGATCATCTGAACTGAACTAGTCGCATCCCCTCCTCTGTCGACGTGATCAGCTGAGCTGATAAAGTTTAAGTGTATAGAGGGTATCTGTACATTTCTAAAGTGACAATTTAAGGACTTTTTAATACCTCTAAAATGACAAATTAAACATTGGCCAAATTTTAAAATATTAGAGACAGAAATTGTGAAAATAGTTGCGAGGCGTTGTGACCATGTAGATCGGCTATTTTCACGATAGAACCGTGTTATACAAAATGTAATGCCTCAACCCCTAGTGCTCGTCAGGGTGGGGGGTCCCCAGTTAAAATATGAGTATTTTGTGGGTCACAGCCTGAAAAGGTTGAGAACCACTGTCCTAGACCACTGATCACTCACTGATATGTTCTCAAGAAAGTGGGACTGAATTACTAGGGACCAAGGTGGAGGGAGCTGGAATTATTTTATACTTTGGTTAATGAAAAATTGTAGATATACAAGTTACTCATACTGTTACTCAAATTTTGCTTCTGGGGGGTCCCTGGAACTAAATATTTTGAAATGGGGTTCCGTGGCCAAATACATATACTTTGGGGGGTCCTTCTCAGGAAAAGGTTTGAGCACCACTGACAAAGGTTTCTCAAAAAGCCCTAGAAGGATTTGAAATATTCATAGACTTTCAAGATTTTTCCAAAAAAATAGCAGATCTACAAGCTCGCAGCACGCGCTGTGAGCTTGTAGATCTGCTATTTTTCAATAGTTAAAGTACCCAGGGCCCAGAATTTGATGTGACACCCCTGCACACACCTGCCTACCTTCTGTCCTCCAGGATTCACTGCATTTCAGCATCTGTGCAACAGGAGATTCCTCTCTGCCTCCTCCTCCTCCTGCACAATGTACCACACAATGATTAATCATCTGCTATTTCTGAGTACGCAAAAACGGCCATGTATTGTGTCCCAGTTTTGAAGTGTATTAATTGTTGCAACAAACACGGACACACAAACACACACTTATTACGGTGTATCTTTCCACTCCACATTGGTACTTTTATCTGTGTTTGTCTCCACTTACTTAGTAGGGCTGAACAATTAACCCCTGGTATTTAATCATCTGGATTTTACGTTTCTCGATTAAATAATTGTGGACACCGGCAACGTTAAAGCTGGTGTCCCTATTTTGGGCAGGTGAGGTCATGACTCATGGGTGCAAATGTTCACATCTTTTCCAAAAAATGTAAATTCTGGTCTCCTAAAATATATAATCTACTTACAAGCTCAGAACACATTACAATGGGATCAGCTATTTTCACTATTTAATAATAATAATTTACAGATCAGCGAAAAGTCACAATCAGAGACAATTAATGAACAGTCTCTGAACAAAGATGGGACGGCGAGAATCAGAATGAACAACAAAGACAGTGTTCAACTGAAAACCGTCATCATTAGTACCGAATCGTGATTGGTAATCGTGTCTTGCAATATTCGACTAACTTGATTATCATGTTTGTCATAATCTTGTAGCGCCCCCGGCTCTGTGTGTGTGTGTGTGTGTGTGTGTGTGTGTGTGTGTGTGCGTGTGTGGGGTCTCTGGCAAGATTTACAAGTGACAGATTAACATGGCACTGCCGCGAGATGCACTGTCAGCATCACTGTTTCCCCGCTGTGCACTTGCCTCGTGCGCGCCTGCAATACACACAAACAAACAAAGAAAACCTATGATTACACACACGGACACACACACGCACACACACACACACACACACACACGCACACACACACACACACACACACGCAGCACTGATAATGGCACAGAATGATGTGTTGACTGAATTTGAAGATGACTGCGTGTGTGTGATGAGTGAGATGTGGGAAGGTTTTTGCATAATCGTGGAAACCGAACTGTTTTGTTTATGCATGAGGCGATCACGCTGCGTGAGAGCAGCACATCGTTGTCGCGGCAGAAACCTCTTATCTCCATATTCTAACTCGCTGTGCCTTTTCGTAAATTCACTGACAAAAACTAAATAAAAACAAAATAAAAACTAAGCTGCGATGACTAAAACTAAGACTAAATATATTGTCAATTTCGTCAACAAAATAAAAATTAGACTAAAACGTTAGGGAGGGACTAGTGGAGAAGAGAGTAATTTTATGTTTGGTTGGTCTCAGTTGTTGCATGCTGAAAATAGCAGATCTACAAGCTCACAACGCGTCGCGCTGCGACACGTTGTGAGCTTGTAGATCGGCTATTTTCAGCACACAACAAAGTGTAAAATCAGCCATTACAATGTCATTAAGGCCTGCCAAAATACATTTCAGTTGACTAAATCAACTGGATTTAGTCGCCGAGAAATCTTTTGATATTAAGTCGACTAAAATTTTACTAAAACTAAAACTTTTCATTTGACTAAATTATGACTAAAACTAAATGAGATTTTATTGAAAAGACTATGACTAAAACTAAATCAAAATTTGCTGTCAAAAACAACACTGGTACAGGGTCACACAAAAGCAGCAGTTCCACAAGCTCGGCCGTGTTTCAAGCTTGTATATCTGCTATTTTTTGCTATTGAATCCTGAAAACGTATCAGTTTTGGACTTTGTGGATATATTGTGAACTTGGTGAAGTGGAGGATGAAACCCCACTTTTTATTGTACTGCCCTTTTTATCATGACTTAAGAAAAACACTCTTCGATAAAGTACATGTAGGTATGTCCCTGGACAGTGATTTAGTTAAATATTTATTTCCAATTTCATACATAAAGCCTGGTATAGAAGAAGACATGCAACTTACACATAGACAGTGGCACTGTGATTGATCATACCAACCTATTACTCAAGTCTGTTTCTTGTCCTGTTTCTTGTTCATTCTGTCTTTGTGCCTCTCTCTCTCTCTCCCTCTCTCCCCCCCCCCCCCCCCCTCTCTCTCTCTCTCTCTCTCTCTCTCTTGCC
Organism: Nannobrachium achirus; assembly: GCF_963921795.1. Taxonomy (NCBI): domain Eukaryota; kingdom Metazoa; phylum Chordata; class Actinopteri; order Myctophiformes; family Myctophidae; genus Nannobrachium; species Nannobrachium achirus. The sequence continues at coordinate 15,669,678 of NC_137815.1, read as the reverse complement.
CTCCACTCTCGTTCAAAATACCAGACTATTGATGTACTTTGATCAGAAGTATACAGTATGCCAGTATTACTTTATTTATTCATTTTTGTGTCAGCATGTTGGCACTGGAAAAACTGTTATTTAAATTGTGTCTGAATAATCCCATAAGGGATGGGCTGTGAAAGGCAGCAGACACGAACATAAAATCATTCATTCATTTATTAGGTTTTCCTTCCGAAAGAGACGATGTTGTTCATGGGTGTGCTGACTGTGTGTGTGTGTGCGAGTGGGTTTAGTTTAGGCCTGTGCTGTCTGCAGTGTGCCTATATCGTGGTGTGCGCGTCACAGTGCGTGGGCTTGCGTGCGAAGTGCGAACACACCGTGACGTGTGCATGTTTTCTGTGTGTCTGTGCGTGAGCACGGCGAGTCAGAGTCGGTGCATTTATT